>NC_057726.1:62654906-62681507 GCF_004010195.1 Chiloscyllium plagiosum | reverse complement strand
CCCAGACTGTCCACTCCCAGACCCTTCCCCAGACTGTCCACTCCCAGACCCTTCCCCAGACTGTCCACTCCCAGACCCTTCCCCAGACTGTCCACTCCCAGACCCTTCCCCAGACTGTCCACTCCCAGACCCTCATCCCAGACTGTCCACTCCCAGACCATCACTCCCAGAACCTCCACACAGACTGTCCACTCCCAGACCCTCACCCCAAGACTGACCACCCCCAGACCCTTACTCCCAGACTGTCCACTCCCAAACCCTCCCCCCAGACTGTCCACTCCCAGACCCTCCCTCACTGTCCACTCTCAGACCTTCCCCCAGACTGTCCACTCCCAGACCCTTCCCCAGACTGTCCTCTCCCAGACTCTCCCTCCCAGACTGTCCACTACCAGACCCATCCCCAGACTGTCCACTCCCAGACCCTCTCTCCCAGACTGTCCACACCCAGACCCTTCCCCAGACTGACCACTCCCAGAGTCTCTCCCCCAGACAGTCTACTCCCAGACTCTCCCTCCCAGACTGTCTCCTCCCAGACCCTCACTCCCAGACTGACCACTCCCAGACCCTCCCACCAGACTGTCCACTCCCAGACCCTCACTCTCAGACTGTCCATTCCCAGACCCTCACATCCAGACTGTCCACTCCCAGACCCTCCCTCAGACTGTCTTCCCAGACCCTTCCCCAGACTGTCCACTCTCAGACCCTCCCTCAGACTGTCCACTCCCAGACCGTCACCCAGACTGTCCACTCCCAGACCCTCCCTCAGTTTGTCCACTCCCAGACCCTCCCTCAGACTGTCAACTTCCAGACTGTCACCCAGATTGTGCACTCCCAGATCCTTCCCCAGACTGTCCACTCCCAGACCCTTCCCCAGACTGTCCACTCCCAGATCGTCCCCCAGACTGTCCACTCACAGACCCTCACCCCAGATTGTCCACTCCAAGATTAGGGAGGTGATGGCCTACTAAAATTATCACCAGACTATTAACCCAGAAATTCAGCTAATGTTCTGGGGACTCCTATTCAAATCCTACCATGGCAGTTGGTGGAATTTACAGAGAACAGTACATGCCCTTCAGCCCTTGATGTTATGCCAACCTTTTACCCTATTCAACCTAACCTACATGGCCTACATTTTACTATCATCCATGCGCCTATCCAACAGTCACTTAAATGTCCCTAATGTCTTTGGCTCTACCATCACCACTGGCAGTGCATTCCCCGCATCCACCCCTCTCTGCTTAAAAAACCTACTTCTTATATCTCTCTGAAACCTTCCTCCAATCACTTTAAAGTTATGTCCCCTCATGATAGCCATTTCTGCCCTGGGACAAAGTCTCTGGCTATCCACTCTATCTATGCCTCTCATCATTTTGTACACTCCTGTCAAGTCACCTCTCATCCTTAGAACATAGAACATAGAACATAGAAAATTACAGCGCGGTACAGGCCCTTTGGCACTCGATGTTGCGCCGATCCAAGCCCACCTAACCTACACTAGCCCACTATCCTGCATATGCCTATCCAATGCCTGTTTAAATGCCCATAAAGAGGGAGAGTCCACCACTGCTACTGGCAGGGCATTCCATGAACTCACGACTCGCTGAGTAAAGAATCTACCCCTAACATCTGTCCTATACCTACCACCCCTTAATTTAAAGCTATGCCCCCTCGTAATAGCTGACTCCTGTAGAGACAGAGTTCTTGTGTATGTTTAAACTGAGATAGATTCTTGATCAGTTGGAGAATCAAGCGCTACAGGGAAAGGGGCAAGGAAGTGGAATGAGGACTGTTGGATCAGCCAAGTATCAAGGAATGTTGGACCAGCAGGCTCGAGTGGCTGGAAGGTATGCTCCTGGCTCTATTTCTTATAGTCTTAATACATTCTCCTAGAAACAGAGATTGTTGAAGACGGTTAAGGGAATAGGTTTCCTCAATGTAAAGGTTGTTGTTTATGAAAACATCCAGACGAGAGATATTTCATTGTAAATCTGCAAAAACTTTTAATGGAAGACTGAGAAAATCTTGGTAGCGTGAGTGCTCGTGGGAAAAAAAGCATCGCAGCTTATGAGACTGGAACAGTTAAATGAAACATGCAGATCTGGTAGTGAAGGAAAATTACCTCAAGTTTTGAATAACTAGAACGTTTTTAGATTGATTCACTCATGGAACATGGGTGTTGCTGGCTAGCTGGCATTTATTGCCTGTCCATTGTTGCCCTGTGAGAAGGTGGGAGTCAGCTGCCTTTCTGAGCCATTGCAGCCCATGGACAGTAAGGAGACCCACAATGCTATTAGGGAGGGAATTCCAGGATTTTGACCCAGTGACAGTAAAGAAGAATGACACATTTCTAAATCAGGATGGTGACTGGCTTGGAGACACTTGCAGGTGGTGGTGTTCTGATGTATCTGCTGTCCTGGTCCTTCTAGATGGAAGTGGCTCTGGATTTGGAAGGGGCTAAGGATCTTTCATGAATTTCTGCAGTGTATTTTGTAGATATACACACTATCACTACTAAATGTCGATGGTGAACAAAGTGGGTGCAGTGCCAATCAAGTGTGCTGCTTTGTCCTGGATGATGTGAAGCTTTTTGAGTGCTACTGGAGCTGTACTTTTACAGTAAAGTGGGGAGTACTCCATCACACCTGTGCCATGTAGATCATGGACAGGGTTTAGGGAGTCAAGAGTTGATTTATTCAATGCAGTATTCCGAGCCTCTGAGCTACTCGTGCAGTCACTGTGTTTATATAGAATCCCTACTATTTGGAAAGAGGCCCTTTAGCCCAACATGTCCAACACCATCCCCCGAAGAGCATCCCACCAAAAAACATCTCCCTACCTTGTCCCTGCAACCCCCACGGCTAATCGCCAAACCTACACATCCCCAGACAATGGACAATTTAGCATGGCTAATGGCTAATCCATCTAACCTGCACATCTTTGGACAGAGAAAGGAAACCACAGCACCTGGAGGAAACCCTTGCAGACATGGGAGAATGTACAAACTCCACATAGACATTTGCCCAAAGCTGGAAATGAACCCAAGCCCCCTGTGCTGTGAGGCAGCAGTGCTAAGCACTGAGCTACCGTGCCACCCCAGGTGGTGCGTCCAGATGAGTTGCTGGTCAATGGTAACCTCCAGGATATTGAGAGTGGCGGATTCAATGATGGTAACACACTGAATAATTAAAGGTTGTGGTCATAATGTCTCTTAGTGTTGCTTGCTGGAAGAAGTCCGGCTCTGAATTGATGAGATGGGCTTCAAACACTGTGGCACATCTGGGAGGAGGAGAGTTCCCTGGAAGCTTTGTTTCAGGATACAGTCGCATCTGGTAGATTAATTATTTCAAATTTGGTAAGTAGGGTGTCACTGCAAGTGAGGCAGGTCGAGGGATTCTGCATTCAGGAACAGAGGAGCCTCAGCTCTTGACCTTGTCCAACAGGTACGAGGTATTTGCTCCCTGTGTGAATGAGGAAAAGGGCTGCAGGGAGAATGAATCAATTGACCACTGCACCATGGGACGGGAGGCCATTTAAGAAGCAGGAGCAAAAAGACAAGTGGTAGTTGTAAGGGATTCTATAATTAGGGGGATAGATAGTATCCTTTGTAAGCAGGATCGAGAGTCCTGCATGGTGTGTCGCTTGCCCGCTGCCAGGGTAAGGAATGTCTCTGACCAGCTTGAAAAAAGATTGGAGAGGGAGGGGGAGGATCCAGTTGTTGTAGTCCATGCCAGAACAAACAATATCGGCAAAACTAGGAAAGAGGACTTGTTCAGGGATTATCAGGAGCTAGGAACAAAATTAATGAACAGGTCCTGAAGGGTTATAATCTCCGGATTGCTGCCTAAACCATGTGCAAATTGGCATAGGGACACGAGAATAAGGGAAGTAAACACATGGCCAGAAGAGTGATGTGGGAAACAGGGGTTCCTTTTCATGGGGCACTGACATCAGAATTCGAACAAGAGGGATCTGTACTGCTGGGGCGGTCTCCACCTGAACCGAGCTGAGACCAATGTTCCAGCGAGAAAAATAAATGGGCTGGTCAAGAGGACTTTAAACTAGGAAGTGCGGGGGAGGAAAGGGGTAAAACATCCCCCAGTGGGAAACAAAGCAGCAGGTTAACATCTGTAGGGCTGGATTCAAATGCATGGTAAAATATGAAAGAAATGACAGGGAAAGAGAACTTAGGAGAGGTTATTAAAGTCTCTAGCATTGACACAAATAGGACAGGGTGTTTGGAAGGGGTTCACAATCAAACTTCAAGCACACTGGACAAACAAATGACAATGAGAAGAGGGCCTGTTAATACAGGTCTGATGGTATTATATCTGAATGTACACAGTATAAGGAATAAAGTAAATGAGCTTGTGGCACAGATCGAAATTGGCAGGATTGACATGGTGGGCATCATAGAGATGTGGCTGCAAGGCGATCAGAATTGAGAGCTGAATATCCAAGGGTTAACATTTTATCAAAAAGATAGACAGGTGGGCTGAGGGGTTGGGGTGATCTTATTAGTAAGAAATTGAATTAAATCAATAGTAAGCAATAAAGTAGGGTCAGATGATGTAGAATTTGTGTGGGAAGAATTGAGGAACCGAAATGGTAAAAGAAATCTACAGTAGGAGTTATGCACAGGCCTCCAAACAGTAGTCAGGAACTGGGCGCAAGAGACGCTAGGAGATAGAAAAGGAGCATAAGAAAGGCAAAGTTACAGTAATCATGGGGGATTTCAATATGCAGGTGGATTGAGGACATCAGGTTGGTAGGGATTGTAAGAAAAGGAATTTGTGGAATGTGTATGAGATGGCTTTTTGAAGCAGCTTGTGGTGGAGCTCATGAGGGGACAGGCAATACTAGATTTAAAACACAGAACAGGCCCTTCAGCCCCAACCCAATCTAGTCCCACCTGCCAGCACCTGGCCCCTATCCCTCGAAACCCTTCCTATTCTTTTACCCATTCAGATGTCTTTTAAATGTTGCAATTGTACCAGCCTCCACCACTTCCTCTGGCAGCTCATTCCATACACGTACCACCCTCTGAGTGAAAAAGTTGCCCTTTAGGTCTCTTTTATATCTTTCCCCTCTCACCCTAAACCTATGCCGTCTAGTTCTGGAATCCCCCGCCCCAGGGAAAAGACTTTGTCTATTTATCCTATCCATGCCCCTCATGATTTTATAAATCTCTATAAGGTCACCCCTCCAGCCTCTGATATTTATAAAAATCATAAAGACTAGAGATCCCAGAACAGATCCCTGCAGAGCACCACTGGTCACTGACCTCCAGGCTGAATACCTTCCATCTACTACCACCTCTGTCTTCTATGGGTTCACCAATTCTATATGCAGACAGTCAAGTTTCCTTACTTTCTGAATGAGCTTACCATGGGGAACCTTATCAAATGCCTTACTAAAATCCATATACACCACATCCACTGCTCTACCTTAATCAATGTGTTTTGTCACATCCTCAATGAATTCATGACCTGCCCCTCACAAAGCCATGCTGACTACTTCTAATCAAACTCTGCTTTTCCAAGTAAACATAAATCCTGTCACTCAGAATCCTCTCCAGTAATTTGCCCACCACTGACATAAGACTGACTGGTCTGTAATTCCCAGGTTATTCCTATTCCTTTTCTTGAACAAAGGAATAACAGTTGCCCTAGAATTATCTGGTACTACTCTGGTGGACAGTGAGGATGCAAAGATCATCACCATTGAACTTGAGTTCAATTTAAAAGAAGTCTGGAATGAAGAATCTACTGACGACCATGTCCCACCACCAGTCCGAACATCCTTGACCATTGCGGTGAAACCATGACAGATGCCTACCGCTCCATTCCCTGTCCAGATTTTGGAAAATCAGATCACAATGCTATGCTCCTCATCCTCCCCAAGCTACAAACAGAAATTGAAGTTTGCGTCATAGAGTCCTACAGCACAGAGACAGGCCCTTCAGCCCAAACTGGTCCATGCTGACCAAAATGTCAATGTGAGGTCCCAGTACAGAAAGTAGTGCGTTGGTGTTCTGAGGCAATGGTCTGATCAGAGTGGGTGGACTGGTCCGTTTTCAAGAACTCAGCGGCCAACCATCACGACTTCATTAGTAAGTGTGCAGATGACTGCGTGCTGAAGAAGTTAATCTGAATGTTCCTCAGCCTGGAACCGTGGATGAACGGGGAGATCCACTCCCTCTCAAAGTCCAGGCCTGAGGTGTTCAAGATGGGTGATCCTGACCGTTACAGAAATCCAGGTACAAACCTTTGCAAAGCCATCTGGGATACCAAGAGACAATACCAAGCTAAGCCTGAGACCCAGACTAACCACACGGACACTTGTTGCCTATGTCAAGGCTTACATGACATAACGGGCTACCGAGCGAAGTTGAACAGAATTGTGAACAACTGTACACCTTTACCCAACAGGTACAATGCATCTTACACTCACTTTGAACAGATGATCAATGAAACGATGACACCTATCCCAACAGCCTTGGATGCATTTTTACCCATGGTCACTGCCACAGACCTTCTTGAGAGTGAACCAATGGATTCCAACTTGGGCGAATTGCATGTGAGAATAGATCACTGCAAGACAGGTTCATATCTGTCCAGGTCTCATTACTGTATTTCATGTTTGTTTCTATAATGGACTGGGTCTGAGAATGGAGAGTCTGAAAGTGAGGGGTCTGCAAGTGAAAGTCTGAGGTGAGTTTTCTGAGACTGTCCAGTCCCCCTGGGATGAGGGTCTATTGTTTTAATTGATTCTCTCATGGGATGTGGACGTTATTAGCTGGACAGCATTTATTGCCCAACAGGTTAGCTGAGTGCCTTAACCAGAATCGTCAACCCAGTGACTGGAAACATCTGGTTTGCCTGAATTGCCTTTAATTATCGACTTCTTTCCTGAATATGCTTGCAATTTCAGAAGAGTAAACAGCTCCAGGACTTGCTCACACCATCTTCTAGGATCTCAGTTTCTCACGTGTGTGGGTGTGTGTGTGTGTGACCATAGTTGTGAGAAAGATCCATCATTGACCTCTTAGATGTTTGGTGAAGGGCCCTCAAGTCTGTTGGCTACCATGTATGGAACTGATGAGGGCTTCCTGCCTGTTCTCCAGACTATATGCAAACCCCCCTTCAGCCTGATTGAACTCCAGCCATTACCTCTATGGAACAAAAGGAACTGTGACATTAAAATTGCAAACAGGAACTTAATGGGTCACCTGTGTATGGGAATCATTGCAATGGCTGAATTTTCTTTGCATCCATTTGGATGCATAGTTTGACTGTCAACCCAATCCTAATATTTCTATTTCCTTGATTTCCCCTCTGGTCCTTTCGATCCTAGATCCTATTAGCCAGAAATGCCTCTTTTCCCACCTGGTGTGCGTTGTTAACCGCTCCAGGTCCGCACCCCGACCCTTCCCGTTCCCTGGATCTTCCTACCGTCCTGCTGCAGCATCACACGATACTCATCAGTATCAGGCCACAGCTTTCCACTGCTCATACAGTGACGGCCAGCCCAGTCTCCTTCAGAAGAGGAAACCCATCTTCCTCTCTCTGTCTCTGACCTTCCCACCTCACACACCCGTTCACACTAACCCTCTTCCTGCCCGTATTGCCACACTCTCACTTTGGCTTCTGCAGCAGTATCAACAATCAAACACCTTGCCCTGCTCCACATCTCCCATTGCAGGAGATCGTCCATTCTCCTGCAAGCACAGCTTTCACCATCAATGAGCTTATTATGGAGAGTCACAACAACATCGATGGAAAACACATTGGCAGTTTCTGAAACCTCCCAGCTGGTTTACAACAATAACTTGCACTCATATAGTGCCTTTAATGTAACAACACACCTCCAGCTAATTGACAGAAATATTAAAATCTGACATCGAGCCCTTTAAGGAGATATTAGGGCAGATGACGCAAAACTTTGTCAAAGAGCCATATTTGAAGAAGCATCTTAGAAGGGGATAGAGTACAGAATGATTTAGGAGTTAGGAGATCCTGAGGTCAAAGTCTCAAAGGTTACAGACAGGTCTACCAATCAAAAAGTAATAAAATCAGCAAAAGAGAAAAGGTCGGAATTAGGGGAGCGCAGATATTCAGAGGGTTATGGATTTGGTCAAAGAGATGATAAATGATCGAGTAACTGGAAGCCAATGTTGGTCAGCAGACATAAGGAATGGTGGAGGAATGATACTTGATGTGAGTTACTTAGATTAGATTACTTACAGTGTGGAAACAGGCTCTTCGGCCCAACAAGTCTGCACTGCTCCACTGAAGCGCAACCCACCCAGACTCACTCCCCTACATTTACCCCTTCATCTAACACTACGGGCAATTTAGCACGGCCAATTCACCTAACCTGCACATTTTTGGATCGTGGGAGGAAACCGGAGCACCCGGAAGAAACCCACGCAGACACGGGGAGAATGTGCAAACTCCACACAGAGAGTCACCTGAGGCGGGAATTGAACCCGGGTCTCTGGCGGTGTGAGGCAGCAGTGCTAACCACTGTGCCACCGTTAGTTGAGTTTTGGATGAGCTTACAAACTTGGAGGGCATTGTTATTTTTAGACTTGAGGCATGAGTGGGGGTTTCAGCAGCCCATGCGCTGAGGCAGGAATCTGAGTTGGATAATGTTACGAAGGTGTGAAGAAGCGATCTATGTGAATGTGCGAACATTTAATCTGAAGCTCATTCCAGAGTCAAAAGTCAAGTGCAACTCTATTGTGTTCTTGGGTTGCTGGAGTCCAAAGAGGCAGTTGATCACCACCTTCTCAAGGGCAACTAGGGATGGACAATAATTGTGGCCTAGCAATCGACACCCATATCGCACAAGTGATTAAAAAAGATGGAGGATTGCAGGCAGATCGAGGAGAATTATGTCATGGATAGAACTGATGTTTTTACTGCCCAAGATCACTATGTCTGTGTACACTCCTTTCATCCTGGACCTGCATCTTTACCTAGATCCACCCAACTGTTTGTTGTCCAGTAGTTGAGAACTTCCTACATTGTAAACACAGAACTTTCAGTGTTGGACCCAGAATATCTCATTATCCGATCATTCCTACAACCATCGCTGTTTCTCAGACCGTACTGGAAGCAAATTTAGCTGCAATGTTGACCCACATAGTGACAGAAAGACGCTGCAAATAATTCATTGCATGTGAAGGATTTGAGAATCTTGCTCTATGACCACTTTCTGTGAAATCTGAAACAGTTGCCATTCTTAGAATCCCTACAGTGTGGAAGCAGGCTACTTGGCACACCTCAATCTTCCAAACAGCATCCCACCCCTACCCCCCCAACTCTGTATCCCTACATTTCCCATGCCTAATTTTACACCTAACCTTCAGGTCTGTGGGAGGAAACCAGAGGACGTGCAAACTCCACATAGATTGTTGCCTGAGGCTGGGATCGAACTCAGGTCCCTGGCACTGTGAGGCAGCAGTGCTAACTACTGAACCACCGTGCCGCTCCATTCTTAACTTACTCATTGGGTGGGAATTATTCTGAGCCTGTTCACACCCACTCTCACAATATCTTTGCTTTTAATCCATTCGAATACAAGCATGCAGATAGATACTGAAATAAAAAAAATTGGAGATCCAAAATAAACAGAAACTCAACAGGTCTGGTAGCATCCATGAAGGGAGAAACAGAGTTAATATCTTAAATTGGATTTGACTCTTTTACAGAATTGAACCAACAAATATAGACTGCCATGTCTCCTGTTCGAGAGCCTTCTTAAATTCTGGAATATTTAAAATATTTCAAGTGAGTGTCTAGTTGCCTATTCTAATATTATAGCTGAGAGGAAAAAGCCTAGAGTTGAATTCTGGGATCTTCCTGGGTCAAATTACGAGGTGTCATTTTCTTACTGAGCAGCGGGTGGCTGAACACAGTGCATTAGTGTTAAGTATACTATTAAGGAAAACAGATGATTGTTTCGAACCTTCCCCTTATAGGTCCAGCCTCTCAAAGTGTGTTGCTGGAAAAGCGCAGCAGGTCAGGCAGCATCTAAGGAGCAGGAGAATCGACGTTTCGGGCATAAGCCCTTCTCCTGCTCCTTGGATGCTGCCTGACCTGCTGCGCTTTTCCGGCAACACATTTTTCAGCTCTGATCTCCAGCATCTGCAGTCCTCACTTTCTCCCAGCCTCTCAAAGTATCATGACAGTAGGTTTATAGAGAATGGTGCAGAAATGACTACAAGAAAATCCTTTTCCCAGTTTTCCGTGCATTATTTATATAAAACAATACTCTGTTAAATTATTAACTGTATAACTCAACAGGCTGCAGTTTGAGCCAGTACAAATTACACTGTGGCTCTTATGTGAAATGTTTGATTCTCTCTGTCGTCCTGTTGGCCATTCTTCCCTGGAGGTACTGAGTCAGGCTTGACTATGGATTCAAAGTTGCAGCAGTTGGCTGGAACTCCAGATTATCCCTCACATATGAATTCAGGCAACAAACTTTGCTGTGGGGTAGACTGCTTGGCTGTGGGGTGGGCACTGCAATAACAACTGCAACAAGAATTTACAGTTATAAGGCACCTTTAACAAACCAACGGATTCCAGGATGCCTTCATAGCAATTTGACATTGAGCCGCATGGACAGATATTAGGACTGGCTCCATGACCAATATCCTGCTCAAGCAGCAGAGATGTTAAGGGACACCTGATAGGAAAGTGACCTAGAGGTTTGGGGAAGGAGGTCCAGAGCTGGGGCCTGAGGCTGCTCACTGATCTTCACCTAATGTATACCGTGATGATGCTGTAGCCTTAAGAGGTTATTTTGTCCTGGCTTTTTTTAAAGAGAGTTTTTAAGACAAGTGTGCTGAACTGTCTACCTCTGAAGCCAGTAATATAAACAGCTTGTGAGGCCTTGAGCTTTTTTAAAAGTTGGAACAATAGAAGCAGCCTGGATGGGTGTGGCCAGCTTGCACAGACTTGGATTTCGAGCTTTTTTTAGTTTTTAGGTTTAGCTTTAAGCAGTTGCTGTTGGAGTCTCAACAGGTCAGAAGCTGCTGGAGTTTAGAACAAGTAGAAATTATCTTTTCCCTCTCTCAGTTACAGCTAGAAGCTGGGGCTTCTCTCTGCTGCTGGGTTACCTGTGAGACAAATCTATTCTTCTGAATTTGCCTTTTTGCCCAAGGGCTGTGTTTATGGGATGTTGCTATATTGGAACAGTTAGCTAGTAATAGTTACTGTGTCTATGAATCTGTTAGGTTTTCCAATAAAGTTAAGTTATTTTAAGTTCTTCTTTCTTTTGCTGTATTTTAACTGTAGTTTCTAAATGAATTGTATTTTGTTTAATGTCGAGTAGTTTGACCAATCACATTACATCTGGAACACAGCACTTACACTTACCTTTAAGATAAGAAAAAGTTAGGGTCTAGGCTACCTTCTTAAAATATTTTGAGGGGGTCTGGTCTGGTCCATAACAATTCTTACAATATACAACGTCCACACACATGTACACTCACATATACATACACTCACATATACATACACTCTCACATACACAGACATGATTATTGGAGTTGAAGGCGAGTTACTTCCCTCAGTTCAGATCAAATAAAACAAAACTCACTGGGATGGGATTATCCAGTCTTTCTAGGTTAGTGTTACATATTGTACGACATTTTAAAATCTACTTCTCCTTTTGCTTACATTGTTATTCCCTCATGTTTTCAAGACTATTTCAATTTCGTCTCCCATTGCTAATCTAATTCTGGTGTCAAAGATCGTTTACAATGAGGTTTGAATGGATAAACACATTCTGCACTGTTTATTTCAGTGACACTAATCCCTGACAGTTTGGAAATAAATACCAGGCTTGTGGATAAAATGCGGAGCCATCACAATTAACCTCTGAGAAGGAAATTTCTGTCATTACCTGTTTACTCACAATTTGTGTGCATCTGTTTCCTGTTGGCCTTTTTGTAAAAAAGTTTTGCGATTCCACTGATGGAAATGTACAGTTTTCTTCAGAAGACTTGCCTTGGATACATGATGCTGTCTGTGGAAAGACAACTAATATGAATTTAGTTTTTACTCTTTGCGTTTGGCACAATAAGTTTTCTCATGCATCTATTTTACAAAGTATTCCGTAATTAGTTGCACCAATTTAGCACTTTGTACTGAAAGATCAGATAGAACATTAGCGAATCATCTCTGTTTAATATTTCATAAACGATGCTTGGCCACCAACTAGGAAAACACATTTCTCTATCCATTGCAAAAATAAAATGCTTCTCCTACTAATTCAGAAACAGCAGATTGTCCAAATCTAGAGATCTAATTGCTTTGCTTTTACAGTATTCCCAGAACCATATTTGCTTTCCAAGATTTTCTAACCTCTCCTCCCCCTCCAGCTTTTCTACAGTAACTACTTCTGTGTGTTCACTATTTGCTTCTATGTTTGTCCTATTACCAGCTCCTTTATCTTAATGATTTAATCATCCTGCTCTATTACAGAAATCTTCCTTTTATTCATTCCCTGGCTCTGTTATTGTTTCAAAGCTGCTCATCTCTAATCTCTGGTTCTGATGAGAAGTCTAAGACTTTAACTTTTTCTTTCTCTACAGATGCTATTGGAACTGATATAAGATTCTGGGATTTTCTGTTTATGTCTCAGATTTCCAGCAACTGCAATATTCTCCATTTAGATATACAATGTAGTGGGACATGTTGGAACATTTCCAGATTTGTCGAGAATTGTAGAAAATAGGAGCAGGAGTAGGCCATTCAGCCTCTGATCCTGCTCCTTCATTCAATACAATCATGGCTAATCTTCTATCTCAACACCATATTCCCTCTTTCTCCCGTTGATGCCTTTATATCCAAAAATCTCTTTCTTCACGACATTCAGTGACCTGGCCTCCACGGCTTTCTGCCCTCTGAGTGAAGAAATCTTTCCTCATCGCAGTCTGAAATGGCCTATCCTATATTCTGAGACTATATCCCCTGGTCCCAGACTCCCCGACCAGGGAAAACCTCCTCCCTGTGTCCAGTCTGTCCAGCACTGTTAGAATTGTATATGATTCAATCAGATCCCCTCCTTTGAATCTCAAGTGAATACACGTCCATTCGAACCATTCTCTCCTCAGATAACAGTCCTGTCACTCTCAGTATGAACCTAGAGCAACTCTACTGCACTCCTTCAGTAGCAAATATATCCTTTCTTATGAAGGGAAATCAAAACTGCACACAATACGCCAGGTGTGGTCTCACCGCAGGAGGACATCCCCATGTCTGAACTGAAATCCTCTTGCAATCAAGGCCAATATACCAGTTACCTTCCTAACTGTTTGTTATTGCCTGCTCTATAAGGACATTCACATCCCTTTGTACATTCCACACTTGCTGATATATCAACATTTAAATAATACTCTTTTCTGTTTTTCACACCAAAGTGTACAACCTCACATCCAGCCTGGTGATACTACTTTGGCCGTGTATCTACACTCTCATTCAGCTTGTCTAAGTCACCTTGAAGCCTCCTTGCATCATCATCACAACTCGCAATCAGAGTTTTACATCATCAGACAACTTAGAGATCTCATCCGGGTCATTTACATATATCATGAATAGCTGGCACCAGCTTACTGCCTTTTCTAGCAGTTTGGGACATGTCTCCTGTTTTGGATCTAATACTATCCCTAATTTCTTTATATGCCTTGTTAGAGCCACCTTACCTCTTTTCATCATAGTCTGGACAGGTCTGAAAGACAGGCAACGTTAACCTTTGAATGTCAGGTACAGTCACTGTCACCAGTGGGAATTCATTCTGTTGAACCCCTCAGTGCAGAAAGGGATCTGTCAAGATCCTGGGAATTGTTCTTAATTGATCGTTTGGTCTTTTGATCCATGGTCATAATAGACAGTGTTGTGGAGTGTCTCAGGGGGATGGAAAGCAATGGCCTCGCTCTGGTTCACCACAAGAAACTCCACAAAGCACGGATTTTCTGCACTATTACAATTGAAAAACCAATTGGTATGGGAACCATAGATCCAAAATCACCCTTTTATCATTCAAGCAATCTAGACTTACCAGAGTCTCAAATGACACATGTAACATTTTCCAGTTGATATACCCTCAAAGAATTTTATCGATTTTCATTTGAATCAAATATTACCAACTGCTTTCAGCATCTCTAGGGAATTTTTGCCATTATTAATCACTTTCTCATTGACATATCCTACATCTTCCAATCATAGCAATTAGACACATTGCCATTGTCCATGGAGATTTTTTTGCCAACTTGATGACATTACTTATTTCTTCCAGGATCTTCTGATCCGGGCTGAAGCAAAAGCGATGGGCACAGACTCTTCAGGCTGAGTCCGAAAAGTGTAGCAGAGTCAGGAGAAGGAGCGAACTTGTGCATCTCCCTCTTTCTTTTAGATAAGAGCTACCATGTACAGGCAACTTTATGAAGGTCTCAAGCACTTTTAATGAATGGTATGGGTTAAAGAATGGGTGACTGAGTGAGTGAATGAATCAATGCATAGGTCAGTGGGTGTACGGATGGGTTAGGTGGGTAGGTAGGTGAGTGTGGATGAGTTGGGTATGTGACGTGACAGGGGGTAATTGGGAGATCGAGGGTTTAGTTGGATGATCAAACGGGTAGTTGAGTGGTTGGGGTTAGTTAGACGGGGCAGTTGTCGGGGAGGGGTTGGTTAAGATACTCAATGGTTAGAGCAAATAATTAAGGTCTAACATTTCCAGGTTAAATGTCCAGGTACATCCCCGTAATGGCCCAAGTGTCCGCTCTGTGTTCAGGATCGGAGATGACTGTGACAGGAGCAGGCAGGAAGGGAATCAGTCCATCAGAAGTCAAATCTTCTCGGAACATGTTTGCATGTGTTTAGCATCAGGAGCTGCACAGGGTCCCTTTGTGCACTTCCCAATCTATGCCTTATCTCCATGATCTGGAGACTGGAAGATTTGAGCCAATGTTTCTTTGGTTAAGTTTTAAATTTACCTCCTTCAATGTGCAGGGCATGCTACCATGCTAGACAAGGTGATATAACTTGTACTGCTTGGCCACTTTGGGTTAGAGGAACATTTTCTTTCCATTCAATATCACAGAATGGGGGTATCTATTGTCCCCAGTTGGTTGACATGGACGAGTTGGACCAAACGTCTGTTTCTGTGCTGTATGTCTCTATGACTCCATGATATTGCAGTTCACTGCCCCCATTACTATTTGTAAAGGATCTGGAATTCCTATCAATTTTCATAAATCGAGGCCCTTAATTCCAAGCAATATCAGATTAGCTTAAACCCATAAGAAATAAGTTGGAGTTAATATTATCCAGTTTTATGGGCACACCTATTCCATTACTTCAACCTTGTAACTGGATTCCAAGATGCAAAACTATAATGTGAATGAGGCTCTTATTTATTTCACAGCCCAGATGAAATTTTGAACAGCAGAATGCTGGCTAGCCAAGTGGCCTCATCCTGTGCTGCAACGATTCAATACTTGGACCTCACTCAATACCTCTAAGGGATAGAGAGACCAATCAGAGGGACAGGAACAGTCAGTGGGACAGATGTAATCAAAGGGACAGGAACAGTTACGCGAAAGTTCCAAGCTGCCAAATACAGTGGACACCACTGCAGAATATGCCATGCATCCAGTCATCACATCAAAGTGATGAATATGCGATGACAGTCAACAATTAGAATCCCATGAAACAAGTGATACATATGTACAGTAAAAGTCCGATGTATTTTGAATGTACGGGTCAACGTGTATGGTCAATATTTACGTGTAAGTCACATCAACAGGCCACAATACCCTGTAAACAATAATTTGCAGCCTTGAATTATTAATGGGATGTGACTTGAGGAATTGTAGGAAGATCAATCGTAAGGTCACCAGGCCCAGACTTTGTGGAACCAGAGCCTGTGAGTGAATTGTTTGCTGCTAATATTAGCCATGCAATAAGGCCACTGCTCTATGATTGCATCAATGATTGCATTACTTTCCCAGTTGGTGTTTCTTCTGCATTCTGTTTAACATTCTTTTAACCTGCATCATCAGATCTGAGAGGATGTTTGCCCAGTATTGGACAGACCTGCGTTCGTTGTCCATTTCACCACCTATCGAGCAACAATCTGTGAAGCTAAAAGCAACTGTCTCTCTCCAGACCAATAATGATGGGTTCCAACACTTCTTTTTGTACAATTTGTTTGCTCAAGACATTGCAGTAGAAATTCAGCTGGCTGCCTTGATATAAAACTAGTGATGTAGTCTTTGGAATCTATTGATCTATTACGTATCTTTAGGAGTCATATTAAAAAATAATGGCATAAATCCACCTTCATTCAATTGCATCGATATTGAATTTTTGATTCTATCTAGGGGTTTTGAGATAAAGAACTGTTTCCATAGTTCCAGTAAGACATAAACCAAACAGAATCAACCAGCAACTGCAGAAATGACTTCCAATCCAGAATCACGAAGCACAGTGAGTTTTAAGTACACACAAGTGACAATAATAAATCAAATCAAAATCAAAATCCTAATTCCAGCATGTGGATGGTTCCACCTTGTGAAGGCATTGTATGGTAAACACTGGAGGTTTTATTTTAAATGCAACCAATAAAGGGGAGTGGATGATAGGTTTCATATCAGTGTTCCCTCAGGACGTCACAAAGGTTGGATCTATCAGCTGGGTTCCTTCATGCTATTACTATCGACTCTGTAAATCACTCCTAACCCTCAAATTTGACACTGCCTGAGCCCAATCTCTCTGCTGACTACCCCTGGATTGTTTTACAACAATCTCTGATCAATCATCCATACAAACATGTGATTTGTCACCGCCTCCAACTACTCTTCACTCCATGATCCCATTGACACTGAGACATTTCTGTGTCACTCCCCACCCCAGACATCATCATCCCTCAGGAACTAACTATTGGGAAACCTGTAGCAGCAAAGTAAACAGGGTCCATGGTATTCGTGGGAACCTCTACTTTAGGAGGTAATCCAATTAAAACTCTTTGTAATCTTCCAACCAGAGTGCCTTGGAGTTCCAGTGATACCTGCATTCTTTAATACCTTCTGAGAGTTGCCATTCTTCCCATGAGAATCTCAGCAAATTTGAATAAAGGGCTATGAGAGCCAAGCCTAACCTTGGCCTCAGCATAGGAACTGATATGCTGCTACTCATTTTTATTCACACCTGGGACATGGGCTTTGCTGGCTTGCCAGTATTTATTGCTTGGCCCTAGCTGCTCTTGAACTGAGTGGCTTGCTAGGCCATTTCAGAGGGCAGTTGAAAGTCAACCGCATTGATGTGGGTCTGGAGTCACATGTAGGCCAGACCAGATGAATATGGCAGACTTACTTCCCTGAAGGACATTAGTGAGCCTGATGGGCTTTTCTGACAATCAGAAATGGTTTCATGGTTATCAGAGGATTCCTAATTCCAGATTCATTTTTAAAAGAATTGAATTCAAATTCCATGATGGCAGGATTTGAACCCAGGTCCCCAAACATTAGCTGAGTGTTGGGATTAACAGTCTAGTGATGATACCACTAGGTCACCCCCTCTTCTAGTCAATTGAGCAGTTGCATCAATCTCTGTAAAAGGGCCCAAAATGCATCATCCAAACCACCAGTATTTGGAAAGCCATGGTATCCTCTAGTCTCACTTGTTAGCAAGGCTTACTGAATGGCTACCACTCACCACTATCTGATCTGACATATCCCTCCAACACCTACAGACAGTGGCCAATTCTAGCACTATGGATGAGATCAGCGAAACTCAGGATAGGTCAAAGATCAAACTGGGCCGTTCCTGCACCATATAGCTTAGTCTCATGATAGCAATGTATTTAACTTGCAAGTCTGGGTAAACTGTTTTGATCTTTCTATCCGCTTTTAGTGGTGAAACTGAGTGCTACAGAGACAACATAATGAGGATCATTACAGAAGAGGAAAAGTATTTGGACCATCTTAGTTCGCCCAGTCTGTAAGATCCAAGAGTCCCTCATCTATGGTTTAGTGGGTCACGTTTTCACTTTGGAGACGGGGGGATTGTGGGTCCAAATCCAAATGCAGATCCCTGAGCACAAAACTCCAGGCTGACACACCAATTGCTGCATTATTACCATCTCTGTGGTGAGACATTACAATCAAGTCCTGTCTGCACTCTCAGTTGGAGATAAACAATTCTATGGCACCATTTAAAGTCCTACGAGAATTTGTCCCTCAGCACTGACACTGGATTTTCCGGTCATGATCATACTGCTGTTTGTGGGACCTTGTGGTAAATAAATAGGTTGCTGCATTTCCTACATTACTTCAATGGCTACACCTAGTTGGATGTAGAGCATTTTAGGATAGTTCTGAGGTTGTGAAGGGCGACATGTAGATGTAAGCCTGTAACTTCTTCATGCAATTTGTGTCAGCACTTTTGTCTGTCATTCTATTTGGGAGTCATGTGCTGATCAGTCTTTGCTTAAATTTGTTTTTTGACTAGCTTCAACTGAAGTCCAATTACTGTCATCTTGCAAGAAAATTGAAAGTAATTTTGTACATTTACTGTTTCCATTTCTGTACTATCCTGCAACCACTATAAGACTGTCTTGTCAGACATAAGAGCATAGGGTTTCTCTTGTCTTTTTTCACAACCCAGACTTTTGAGTTGGAGAACCAACTTGTGTTGTTCCCTTTGCATCTTTTTTGTGTCTCTATATCAGTATTTAAAGTTTAAAAAGCTTGCACAGACTCACAGGATGTGGCTTCAGTTACCAGACACAATAGAAAAGGGTTTATCCTCCTTTATCAGCAAAGTATTTGCAACTAACACTCATTTTTGTACAACATGTTGATTTGAAAATTTAAAAATAAAATGATTTGTTGTGTGCTGTAGTTCAGCACTCTGTATCAGCTTCCACTGATGCATCCAAGTCACAGGATCAGTGCATCTAAATCACATTAAACAATTATAATGCTTTCTTAATACAGTCTGGCAAATACATATGCATATACTTTCATCTCAGATTTCCAAATAATAATTCAATTTTGGACATCAAGAAAATTGCACTCACTTGTTTTGGTATCCGATCAGTATTGACCAAAAGTACACATTTACGAATCAACGCTGATCCTAAAACCTGTTCCCATTCTGAAACTTTGGCTCCAATGTTAAAATTGAGTGTTTGAAGTGGAAGAGTTCTGTTCAATTCGCCAATATTGGAGCAATGCCAAGCCAACCTACTGCATGAGATTCAATTCTGCTAGCTGCCCTGTCACTTCTTCAAGCCAAAAGCAAAAAGATGAATTGATGCATAAAAGATTCACGTGTTATGTCCTTTCCACTGAATGTGTATGGAATCATACAGTGCTGAAGGAAGAGGCCCTTCGGCCCATCATGTCTGCAATGATAAAATCTACACTAAGTCTACTCCAGGTTCCACTTTCCAACACTAGGTCCATAGTCTTGAATGTTATGACACTTCAAGTGCTCATCTAACAACTGTTTAAAGGTTGTGAGGTTTCCCACCTCAACTACCCTCCCAGACAGTGCACTCCAGATCCAACCACAAACATTTCCCCAAATCCCTTCTATACTCCCTGCCTTTCATTTGAAGATTAAACTTCAAGGAAAGTGCACATCTCTTTATAAATGACAACATATCAGAGTATTAATACGCACAATGGAATGAACTTCCATTAGTGGGGACACGGAAGGAATTAACACTCTGTGTCCTAGATTATAAGGCTATGCATGGCTAGTGTCTCCCCATTTTGGCGTGGGTTTCCTTCGGGTGCTCTGGTTTCCTCCCACAGTCCAAAGACGTGTAAGTTAGTTGCATTAGTCAGGAGCAAATGTAGGTGAATGCGTCTGGATGGGTTACTCTTCAGAGGTTAGTGTGGACTTGTTGGGCCAAATGGCTTGTTTCCATAATGTAGGGATTCTGTGACTCTAGTTGTTTGAAACCAAAAAGTGAACTCTTTGAAATTAAGAAGGAATGAATCAAAAAACTGAGAAAGTATCTTCCTCATGTAGCTTCAATGATACATCTTTAGCTGACTGTATATCGTTAACACCAAATTGCTTTTAGACTTAAAAGCCATTCTGCAGTTTTAACAATGAAGTGGCTGAGATTTTACATTGCATCATACTACTGTTTGACACACCATGCTTCTTAAAATAGCTTGTTCTCTGCTACACTATTTGTTTTTCAAAATCAACCCATTGAGACACGTTACGATATACCTCCTTGGCAGATAGGACCTGAACCTTTTGGCCCAGAGGTAGGGACACTACCACTGTGCCTGTTCTGTGTTACCATATTAGAGTTGGACATCTGCAGTCCGGTTGCCTTAAAAGAACCTCTTAGATTAGTTAGCATGCATTTTAATCCAAAAACATAAGCTTCCAATGGTGGTCAATGCCTCTCGATCTGATCAACGAAAGTCTGGAAATTAAAGAACCTTAAAACCTGAAGCAAGTGGAGATAAAATTAACTCAAGAATTTGAATATTGTTACTTAATTGCACATTTCCCCAGTGCAGAAGTCCACACTCAGATGTCACAGGAACTTTGGAAGAATCATTTTGAGTTAACGCCAGATTTCTGTGTTTATTTCTCTCTCTCTCTCTCTCTCTCTCTCTTTCAGCTAACAACCATGTTGGGCTTGTCAGGCCTAACAATTAACAAGTAACATTGTTGAGCGATGCTTTCCCTACCTTGATGGGGACATGTTCTGAGTGGCTCATTGGAAATGCAGTCAACTTGCCTTTTCAAGCAGAGTGATTAATTGCAATTTTTACCAAGTCCAGATATGATTTGTAGTTTGGGGATTTCTAGCCTGGAGATGACAGCCAGTGAGAGGAATTCCTCTGAGCTTGAAGTGGACACTGAGATAGACTGAATATGGAGCCAAACAATACTTCCAGATAATAACAAGCTGTGCTTACTATGGGAGCCAACAAAGATTCATGTTTGGAGGGAATGTCATTTAGATGAGAATTCACTGTTCACACTGCTAACTTTAAGGCACTTTATCAATTCATTTTGATGTTTATTGGTCAGAGGATTGAGTACAGGAGTTGGGTGGTCATGTTGCAGCTGTACAGGACATTGGTTAGGCCACTGTTGGAGTATTGTATGCAATTCTGGTCTCCTTCCTATTGGAAAGATGTTGTGAAATTTGAAAGGGTTCAGAAAAGATTTACAAGGATGTTGCCAGGGTTGGAGGATTTGAACTACAGGGAGAGGCTGAACAGGCTGGGGCTGTTTTCCCTGGAGCATTGGAGGCTGAAGGGTGACCTTATAGAGGTTTACAAAATTATGAGGGGCATGGATAGGATAAATGGACAAAGCCCTTTCTCTGGGGTCGGGGAGTCCAGAACTAGAGGGCATAGGTTTAGAGTGAGAGGGGAAAGATATAAAAGAGACCTAAGGGATAAGGTTTTCACACAGAGGGTGGTACGTGTATGGAATGAGCTGCCAGAGGAAGTGGTGGAGACTGGTACAATTACAACATTTAAAAGGCATTTGGATGGGTATATGAATGGGAAGGGTTTGGAGGGGTATGGGCCGGGTGCTGGCAGGTGGGACTAGATTAGGTTGGGATATCTGGTCGGCATGGATGGGTTGAACCGAAGGGTCTGTTTCCATGCTGTACATCTCTAAAACTCTATGACTCAGTTCCAAGCTATAGTTTGAGTTATAAGGAGAGGCTGAACGGGCTGTTTTTTCATTCCCTGGAGCATCAGAGACTGAGAGGTGACATTATAGAGGTTTATAAAATCTTCAGAGAGCATGGATAGGGTGAACAGCCAAAGTCTTTTTCCCAGGGTAGGAGAGTCAAAAACTAAGGTGAGAGGGGAAAGGTTTAAAAGGAACCTAAGGGGTAACTTTTTCACTCAGAGGGTGGTGAGTGTATGGAATGTGCTGCCAGAGGAAGTGGTGGAGGCTGGTACAATTGCTACATTTAAAAGGCATCTGGATGAGTATATGAATAGGAAGGGTTTGGAGGTATTATGGGTCAAATGCTGGCAAATGGGACTCGGTCAGTTTGGCAGGGACTCTAAGTCTTCTGGTGTCAAACTTTGCAGCATCTCCTCCAAGCCTGTAATGTAAAGGACTGTTGCTGAACAAAGAGATTTTGAAGTGCAGGGTCATAGTTCCTTGAAAATGGAGTCGCAAGTAGATAGGATAATGAAGAAGGCGTTCGCTATGCTTTCCTTTATCCATCAGTGCATTGAGTATTGAAGTTGGGAGGTCATGTTGCACCTATACAGGACACTGGTTAGGCCACTGTTGAAATATTGTGTGCAATTCTGATCTCCCTCCTATCAGAAGGATGATGTGAAACTTGAAAGGGTTCAGAAAGATATACAAGAATGTTGCCAGGGTTTGAGCTATAGGGAAAGGCTAAATAGGCTGGGGCTGTTTTCCATGGAGTGTTGGAGACTGATGGATGACCTTATAGAGGTTCATAAAATCATGAGGGGCATGGTTAGAATAAGTAGACAAGGTACAATGGACATGGTCGGCGCAACTTTGAGGGTCGAAGGGGCTGTACCGAGCTATTATGTTCTATGTTCTATGTATTTTCCCTTGGGTGGGGGGAGTCCAGAACTAGATGGCATAGGTTTAAGGTGAGAGGGAAAAATTTAAAGGGCACCTAAGGGATAACTTTTTCACGCAGAGGGAGGTGAGTGTATGGAATGAGCTGCCAGAGAAAGTGGTGGAGGCTGGTACAATTACAGCATTTAAAAGGCATCTGGATGGGTATGTGAATAGGAAGGGTTTAGAGGGATATGGGCCAAGTGCTGGTAAATGGGATGAGATTAATTTAGGATATCTGGCCTGAAGGGTCTGTTTCCATGCTGTACATCTCTATGACTCTATGATTCTCCTCCAAGAGAGATGTCAAGTGAACTATTGACTTGGTAACTTTTCACATTCAGCTCAGACCTAACCAACTCACTGGTTGCTTTGGGGTTGCTTCCAACTCTTCACAAAATCCAGTGCTCCCCTTCACAACATTCACTACAGGAGAAGTGTGACCGTTTCAGAGGGTCTGTGTTCAAGTTCCACTGGGACATTTCATTCCAACCTGCACAGCCTCTGAGGCACATTGTCCCTGGGACTTGCTGCATTCTGCTTTGACAACTTGGAGCTGGGACATGAGGAGCAACTCCATTGGAACATTCACAGAAGTGGCTTCAGACAGTGTGACACTTGTGGACTGGGTTGATCTTTCTGAACGTGCTCTATACCTTCTGTATCCCTAAAATAAGGGAGAAAACAGGATATAGTGACATGGCCAAATATCAGAATACATAGAAAACCAAATGGTGTGACATAACTTAGCAGCATCAGATTTCAAAATAAAAACTTACAGATATTTTGATAAGTGTCCAGCAAAGCAATTATAACATTTTCGACAAAAAGCTTTTTTAAAAAATCTTTATGATAAGATGTGTGATTTATTATGTTTTGGTATCATTTATTTTTAACTTTGGATTTGAATTTCGGATGAGTGGAATATGGTATTTCTAAATCTTTGAAGTGGTTTGACGATTAAATGATAAAAATTTCTATCGCATTAGCGATTCCTTTTAAAACACCATGTAAGACAGAGAGACTTCCTGGAGAGTAACAGGATGTTGCTTAGATATTAGAATTTTATTGAGTAAGAATTTTATGAGTAAATATAAACAATAGTACATTCACAGGAATTTACTTTTTTTCCTTTTTAATTATGACAAAACCATATCTTGAAACAATGAGATATTTATAATTTCAGTTTGACAGCTCTGCAGAACTCTCTGCTGAAGCTGAATGTGTAAAGCAATTGCTGCAGAAAAAGAGAGCTAGGTATTATTGTTAGGCAATAAGTGACTTCAGTATGAGGATTGTCGTAAAAGTTTCAGACTAGAAGTGTTTGGGTTCAAGTGTTGAAAGGGTTCTTTGAGAAATTGAGAAAGTTTAAGTTCAGTTGTATGAAGACTCTAAGAAGACGCTATCTGATTCTCCAGGTTGTGCATTGAAGCTACCATTAAATTAAACCCGACAGAGGTGATAGAGATGGGATTTCTCTCCAATGTGAGTACTGTAAAGGAGTGCATTAAGATTAATGGGGTTACATTTTTCTGTGGGTTTTGAAACCTTTGAACTTAGGTCATATGTACATAGAGAAAGTGAGGACTGCAGATGCTGGAGATCAGAGCTGAAAATGTGTTGCTGGAAAAGCGCAGCAGGTCAGGCAGCATCCAAGGAACAGGAGAATCATGTGAAATTAAACTCAGCACCGCCTTCCTAACCTGCAATCTTCTTCCTGACCTCTCCGCCCCCACCCCACTCCGGCCTATCACCCTCATCTTGACCTCCTTCCACCTATCGCATTTCCAACACCCCTCCCCCAAGTCCCTCCTCTCTACCTTTTATCTTAGCCTGCTGGGCACACTTTCCTCATTCCTGAAGAAGGGCTTATGCCCGAAACGTCGATTCTCCTGTTCCTTGGATGCTGCCTGACCTGCTGCGCTTTTCCAGCAACACATTTTCAGGTCATATGTACATAGTTTGCTTTATTCTGTTTTGTTTTCTTTCTTTTGTGTAATAAACATTTGTTTTATTGTTGAAAGCAAATCAGCAATGTCACATGCTTCTGTTTCAATGAGAGGGCCCTCTTTGAAACCAAAGAATATAAAATATGATCTATCAAGCCAGTTACCAGTCTGGAATCTAACTTGTCCAGTAGTAACATTTGTTGAGATTATGATTTGGACGTGCTGGTGCTGGACTGAGGTGGACAAAGTTAAAAATCACACAACACCAGGTTATAGTCCAACGGGTTTATTTGGAAGCACTAGCTTTGGAAGCTCTTCTAAATAAACCTGTTGGACTATAGCCTGGTGTTGTGTGATTTTCAACTGAGCTGAGATCATAACACTTGCCTTTGCTATTCAGATTAGCTCAGTTAAGAATATGATCAAAGTATTGAGAATTGAATTGAATTGAATTTATTCTCACATGTGTTGAGGCACAGTAAAATCTTTGTCTTGCGAGCAATACAGGCAGATCACAGAGTTCAGTAGCATAGATAAGTAAATAATAGGTAAACAGCGGCAAAACAAAAACACAGGGACAGGCAAATGCCAAGAGTTTGCGAGTCCATTCAGTATTCTAACAACAGTCGGGTAGAAACTGTTTCAAAACCGGCTGGTGCGTGTTCAGGCTTCTGTACCTTCTCCCCGATGGTAGAGCTTGTAGAAAAGCATTACCACAGTGGGGTGGATCTTTGAGAATGCTGGCGGCCTTTCCATGACAGTGAGCCTGGTAGATGGATTCTATAGATGGGAGGTTGGCCTTTGTGATTTTCCAGGCCAAGTTCACCACTCTCTGTAACCGCCTCTGATCTTGAATGGTACAGTTGCCATACCAGGTAGTGATACATCCAGACAGAGAAGTAAGCATCTTGCCCATCCTCCAGTCACCACTAGCCACTGATGCTTCCTTGAAATCAGATCCAGTAACAACCTCACATCACATTTTTGATAAAATCAGCCATGTCTCTCATATGACAAACCAATCAATTGCAAGAGAAGCAAATTCATGACCAATTCAATTGACCAACATTTGCATAATACAAACAATTGTGGGAACAGTTTAAAGAGCTCTAAGGATTTAGTCCAACATCAGCAAGTCCACACTGAGGAGACAAGTTGGATGTTCTGAGTGATAGAAGGCAGTCACACAAGGTCCTGCATGGTAGGCTGGTCCAGAAGATTAAGGCACAAGGGATCCATGATGAGTTGATAAGTTGGATACAAATTGGCTTGGTCACACAGGGTAGTTGTGGAGGGGTGATTTTCTGACTGGAAGTCTGTGACCAGTGGTGTTCAGCAAGGATCTCGTTGTTTATAACAAATTAAAGAGGAGGCGTTAGTCCAGTGATATTATCAGTGGATTGTTAATCCAGAGAACCTGGTAGTGTTCGGGAGGACCCAAGCTCAAATCCTCCCACAGCAGATAGTGGAATTTGAATTCAATAAAAATCTGAAATTAAGAGTCTAAATGATGGCTCTGAATCAATTGTCAGGGAAAACCTGGTCTGGCCTACTCCAGGATCACAGCAATGTGGTTGGCTCTTAACGGCCCTCTGGGCAATAGATGCTGGCCTAACCAGATATGCCCTCTTCCCATGAATTAATTTTAAAAGAAATAACTTGGATGAAAATGTAGGTGGAGAAAGTGAGGTCTGCAGATGCTGGAGATCAAAGTTGAAACTTTATTGCTGGAATAGCACAGCAGGTCAGGCAGCATCCAGGGAACAGGAGATTCGACGTTTCGGGCACAGGCCCTTCTTCAAGAATGAGCAGAGAGTGTTCAGCAGGAGAAGATAAAAGGTAGGGAGGAGGGACTTGGAGGAGGGGCGTTGGAAATGTGATAGGTGGAAAGAGGTCAAGGTGAGGGTGATAGGTCGGAGGAGACTAACTATCCGTGATCCCAGTCTGGTTCACTGTGATCCTGACCTAATTAAATGTGATCCCAGTCTGCTTCACCGTGATCCTGACCTAACTATCCGTGA
>NC_057726.1:62637081-62654135 GCF_004010195.1 Chiloscyllium plagiosum | reverse complement strand
CCACTCCCGGCACCTTCCCTTGCGCCCGCAGGAGGTGCAACACTTGCGCCCATACCTCCCCCCTCACTTCTCTCCAAGGCCCCAAAGGAAACTTCCATATCCGCCACGGATTCCCCTGCACCTCCACCCACATCATCTACTGCATCCGCTGCAGCCGGTGTGGCCTCCTCTATATTGGGGAGACAGGCCGCCTACTTGCGGAGCGATTCAGAGAGCACCTCTGGGCCACCCGGACGAACCAACCCAACCACCCTGTAGCACAGCATTTCATCTCCCCCTCCCACTCCACCGAGGATATGTAGGTCATTGGACTCATCCACCGCCAAACCACAACAACGCGACGGTCGGAGGAGGAGCGTCTTATCTTCCGACTGGGAGCCCTCCAACCACAGGGGATGAACTTGGACTTCACCAGTTTCTTCATCCCCCCTCCCCCCACCTTGTCTCAGCCGAGTCCCTCCCGCCCGGCACCGCCTTCCTGTCCTGCAGTCTTCTTCTTGTCCTCTCCGCCTCCATCCTACTCCGACCTATCACCCTCACCTTGACCTCTTTCCACCTATCACATTTCCAACGCCCCTCCTCCAAGTCCCTTCTCCCTACCTTTTATCTTCTCCTGCTGAACACTCTCTGCTCATTCCTGAAGAAGGGCCTGTGCCCGAAACGTCGAATCTCCTGTTCCCTGGATGCTGCCTGACCTGCTGTGCTGTTCCAGCAATAAAGTTTCAACACTGAAAATGTAGGTGGTCAGGTTGGTAAATATGCAGACGACATGAAAATGGGTGGAGCTGTGGATACAGCAGACTATGGATCAGTTGGAAATTTGGGCAGGAAAATGACAGATGGAGTTTAATATGGACAAAAGATGCATTTTGGGCGATCAAATGCAATAGAAAAGATACAGTAAGTGGCAGGTGTATTGATATACAGAGGGATCTTGGGGTGCAAATCCATAGCTCCCTGGAAATGGCCACGCAAGTAGATGGGGTGGCAAAGAAGGCATATGGTATGTTTGTGTTTATAGATTGGGGCATTGAGTATAAAAGTTGGCAAATCATGTTGGAGTTGTGTAAGACTTTAGTTAGGCCATGTTTGGACTGTATGTGTGCAGTTCTTGTTTTCACTAAGGGCCTAAGGGAGACCTGATAGGAATATATAAAATTCTGACAGACATTGATAGAGTGGATAGTTGGTGTCTTTTTCCAGGGGAGGAGATGTCATTTACTAGAGGCATAGGTTTAAGGTCAGAGGGGGAAAGTTTAAAGGAGATGTGCAAGACAGCACAGAGGGTAGGTGCCTGAAACATGCTGCTTGGGGGAGGTGGGAGAAGCAGATACATTATCAACATTGAAGATGCATTTAGACAGACACATGAACAGGCAGGAATAGAAGGATACAGACCACTTGTAGGCAGATGGGATTAGTTTAGAACGGCATCAAGGTCATCACAGATGTGGTGGGCTAAAGAGCCTGTGCTATACTGTTCTGTATTCTATCTTCCAGGTTGCACACGTACAAACTCTTTTTTCATGATTTGGCTAATCTTCAGTGCAAGCCAGCGAAACATAAAGTGAGCTTGGGCCATTGGATCAGATATGTTTCTTTGAACTCAGCAGCAAGATGGACCATTTTACTCTTTTGACTTCAGATTGTTGAAGTAGCTTAAATGTCAAAGTCACAGCATCTGATAACCACAACGTCAGTTCACCAAGCACCAATCTGTGCCTGTTATTACACTTGACACACAATAGAACATGGATATGCTGGTCATAACTAAAAGCAGGAAATGCTGAAAGGCACTCTTAAATAGAAAAGGCATGGACTCAAGTAATTACTTACATCCTCTCCACTATAGGGAGGGAAGCAGAAATCACGAAACAGGAACACAATTCTCTCCATCCACTCACCAAAGACTGCTCCTACTTGGCTTCAGCAGCAGGTCCAAGGGGGAGAAAATTGATTTAGGTTTGAATTTTATTGTCATGTGTGCTCAAGTACAGGAGTACAGTGAAAAGCTTATAATGTTGGTTATATCAGGAAATAATATTGTCAAGAGCCTGCAGATAAATCGAACAGGCTGCGCAGAGATAGCTTGGAAAACAATCTTGCTTTAATCTGGGCAAGTTGCCCCCATCTCCCAATGGTGTTACAGTAAAGGATGCAGTTTCAATGTAATGTAATCTGGCTGTCTATCCTTTTCCACCAGCCAGGCGAGAGCTTGTACCCACTGCCAGTCATTATCTTTGCGGAGAATGCTGAAGATGGCCAGTCCACTGTTCCCTGTCTTCATCAATAGAACAATAGGAAATGGAACGAATTAGCAACCTTTATAGAGAACATTTTGTTTTCTTTATCATTGCCTTTTCTTATAATAAAGAGATTTGCATGCTTCAAGCTGTTAACGCTGGAGAACGTTGCTGTTTCAAGTACCAGAGATCAGTTTCTCCGAGGCGATGTACAGAATGACTGACACACTGTCAAATTCCCCCTTTAATTCCCCCATATAATATTCACAACAGCTTCATTGGTGCAGTATTTAGCACCAGCCCAAGTCTTCTCTGAGCTGTCTGAATGAAGTTGTCATTGGGAACTGGTTAAGGTGTATGTCATTAAGATTTGCAGACAACTGATACTTCAGGATGAATGTAAAACTAGAGACCAGGGTAAACGTCTTGTAGCTATACTGCTTTAACATCTCTTCTCCTTTAGATCCTTCACACTAACAAAGGTATATTCTCACAATCCAGATCAATAGCCCTGCTGAAAACTGTAGTCGTTTTCAGAATACTAAATTTTTCAAAGGCTCTCGTAGCCTTGATATATTGAGGACATCAAGAGCAAGCTGCAGCTAAAGTACTAACCTATACTACACCTCCCAAAAGCTACATCTCTGACACCTCATTACACACCCCATGGAGCCAATTGGAAAATTGACAGCAGAATTCATCATCCTGCGTTAAATTGTATAATCAGGCAGTGGTATAATGTAACAATATACACACTGATACAGTGGGGTGATGCCTGGAACCACCCACTGGAGGGGGAGAGTTGGGGGGACTGAGGGGAGGGACCTACATGGTGAAGGCAGAGTGCTGTCACCAATCCTCCTCCCAATGTGAGGTGAAGGGACTGTTCACTAGTCCATGGTGGACGATGCACCATGAATATGTCTCAGCAGAAGGGCCACAAGTGTTCCTGAACAAGATTAAGTTTGTGATATCTCTGTATAAAGGCTACATTAAATCTTAGGCACATGAACTACTCCTAACTCTAGGGCAGAGAAGACGGGAGGTGTCTGCATCAGGGCTTTGTACCAGAGTCTGACTGTTTCTTCGCCCAGTTGCTGTGTGACATTATCAGACTGGAGCTCAGAATAGCTAAGTGTTAACTCTTTCAAAACCATTACCTTACACTACAATAGACGTGTCACTCAATCCGACGTAATTGTATCAGAGGTCATCAGTCTCTTTGCAAATTCAGGTTTAAGTGGCTGGCATAACCACATCTACATACCAACAATGCCAAGGAGATCGTCAATGACAACACTTCAGAGCAAGACCAGTCATGCAGAGAATGTTACGAGCAGTGTTGAAGCGTTGAAGAGAGGGAGAGTAACTCGGGTAGAAAGATCCAATGGGAGGGGCAGAAGCAGTGGGCCAGGAATGGTGGGAGAGTACTAAAGGTAGAGGGGCTGTGAAGCATGAAGACAGGAGGATGTGACTGGGTGAGGAGTGGAGGCAGAAGACTAATGGAGACAGAGGGGATGGTAAACTGTCATGACGAAGAGAGAAGACATCACTACATCTTTTAGGAGAAGTGAGGGAAGCTTGGAGAGAAATTGTGGGATTTCTGTTGCATTCCATAAACATGAATGGGTCAAAATGATGCTTTCTGTAGTTCTATGATTGTTATTCAAACCCACTCCCCTCCCCCTTTGAGAGGGTGTTGAAGCAGAGGGAGCTTTGGATTTAACTGGGGCGCCTCCCCATGGTCAAACAGGCTGCTAGCAATCAATATCTGGGCTCACAAGCAGCTTATGCATGCCCCCAGACCCCTCATTACTTCATTAATAATGGAAGGAATATTAATGAATGATATGTAGCAACCAAGAGGTGGCTCAGTGATTAGCACTGCTGCCTCACAGTGCCAGGGACCTGGATTCAATTCCACCCTCAGGTGACTTTCTGCGTGGAGTTTGCACATTCTCCCCGTGTCTGCGTGCGTTTCCTTTGGGTGCTCCGGTTTCCTCCTACGGTCTAAAGATGTGCAGCTTAGGTGGATTGGCTGTGGGAAATTGCCTATAGTGTGCAGGCTAGGTGGATTAGCCATGGGAAATGCAAGGCTACAGGGATAGGATGGGATGCTGTTTGGAGGGTTGGACTTGATGGACTGAACTGCCTGCTTTCACACTGTAGGGATCCTATGGTGATCAAGACACTTATGGTACATTTTACCAGTCCATATATTGTATAGGGAGGGTCACCACCTCACTTACTGCATTGCCACGCACCGACACAGTGCAATGTAAAAATGATGTACTATTGTTTGATTTATTTTTTTCCCCAGTTCACACCCAGCAGCTGCCAGTTCGGCAGTGACATGGCCCATATTGAGTTGCACTGTGCAGCCTACCTCAGCAATGGGAGGCCTCCTGGTTTATATTTAGCTTCAGTCTAAGACACAGCATCCTGTTTGCTGTGCCTTACCAAGGAAGAGGCACCTGTGACGTTGGAGCCCAGTGCTTTGGACAGGAAATATGGGAAGCCCAGATGGCTGGAAGAAGCAGCATGCCTCAAACTTGGAATTTTGGCAGCCGGAATTGATTTAAAAAAAGCAACTATTCCAGTTAGCATGGTTCCAGAACACTGTGAAAGGGTCACCCCGCGAGCTAAGCGGGAGAAACAAATCTGGATTTTCATCGCTTACACTGTGTGAGCACAACCTTTTGAAGATCAACCCGTCTAAGTTTGTACAAAACTTCGATACTCCTGATTTCTTGCACCCCCTCTTCCCGGTATATTTAAGGAAATTCAGGCATCTAGAACACTTGCAGAAAATCCGAACGCCTCCTACATCACCCCACACCAGCTTTGTGAGCTCCTAATGCAAGGCTGAATAGCATTGTGCTTTGCACTTCAGATTTTAAAAGTTGCTCAGGGTTTCAGGATGCGTGCTGACTACCTGAGACTCAATGTTTCCCTTTGTGCATGCCTGATAAAAGACAAGAAGGATCGAACCATGGATGTCTGCTTTTTAGCACCAGCATTGAGGGCTGAGACGGGAGTGAGTCATAAAAATGATCCATGTGGATAACAATAAGGTTGAATCACATTCAAGTTTTAAAAGGTTACAATGGGAACATCGAGGAAAGATAAGGCTTGCCTTTGTGTAGCGCCTTCTGCAACCTCAGAACGTCTGATGAGTTTCACAGCCAGTGAAATGTCTTTTGTAGGTGCAGTTACTGCTGTAATGAGGGAAATGCAGCCACAATTTGCTCACAGATTTCAGGGAGATGATGACCAGAGAACTTAGGAGAGTTGAGGGTTGAATGAATTGAATTGAATTGGATTGAATTGAATTTATTGTCACGTGTACTGAGGCACAGTGAAAAGCCTTATCTTGAGAGCAATACAGGCAGATCACATAGTTAAGAAGCATAGATAGTAAAAATAATAGGTAAACAGCAGCAAAAACAAAAACACAGGTACAGGTGAATGTTAAGATTTTGTGAGTCCTTTCAGTATTCTAACAACAGTAGGGTAGAAACTGTTTTGAAACTGGCTGGTGTGTGTGTTCAGGCTTCTGTACCTTCTCCCCGATGGTAGTGGCTGGAGAAAAACATTGCCAGGGTAGGATGGATCTTTATGAATGCTGGCAGTCTTTCCTTGATAGCGGGCCTGGTAGATGGATTCTACGGATGGGAGGTTGGACTTTGTGATTGTCTGGGCCGAGTTCACCACTCTCTGTAACCGCCTCTGATCTTGAATGGTACAGTTGCCATACCAGGTAGTGATACATCCAGACAGAATGCTCTCAATGGCACACCTACAAAAGTTGGCATCTATAAATGTTAGTCCGTTCACTGGGCAGAACACCTGAATTGTCTTCAAGAAGTACCGCAGGATCTCACACACTCATGTGAAAGAGACGGCATTTCATTCGAAAAGTGTTGTCACTGACAGTGCGGTGTTTTCTCAGTATTGGTCTGAAGTCCCATGCTTCACGTGGTCACGTATCTGCAAGGGAGTGAAAACTATAACCTTCTGTTGGGTTTCTAAGAAGTGAGGAACGAGTCTGTGATCTTTCCAAATATTTCTTATATGTAAGCTACATAGTTGCAAGTTGAGACCCCTGCAGCAACAGCTTTTTCATGCTTCTGATACATCTTTTTTAACTTGATCCTCCCTGAAACTGTAAATAACGGTCAGTACCTTCAGTTAATTGTTCCGCGATATCTTCCCATGACATACTCCAGTAAGTTCATGCAAACTATTCTCCACACCCTAACTACAATACCTAGGGAACAGTCTGTTTGGCATGCACTCCATATCTGCTTTGAACCAATCTCCTTCATATCGACCACACCTGCAAGTCAGCTGTTTGCAACAGCATTTGTAAATTTAATCTTTCTAATGCTGTAGCTTAATCAAACAATTTTTAATATACTCCACACCTTCTGACTCTGAGGTATCTGTCCAACACACTAAACCAACATTAAAGTTACTGTTCACAATATTTAGACAATGGAAACGGTAAGATGGCGTAGGAATGGCGTTTGTTTTAAATAGTCTTGGAGAGAGGAGGTCCTGCAGCACAGTAGCTATACCTCGAAACTTCAAGTTCAACTCCCACTCCAAGGCTTGATGGCCGACGAAGGTGTGTTTACAATGCAGTCCAATAGATTAAGTATTAAACTGTCAGTTCTTCCAACACAGGCAATTGGTGGCTGGAAGAGGAGGAGCATTAACCATCATCTCATAGCGCCAGGCTACAACATTCATGTAAAAGTGTATGTTGCCAAAGGAAGTCTGACTTTGGTGTCAATTAGATGGGGTTTTATCCCTGTTCCGGCTGGGCTGGATTCAGGAGTTCCCTCCTTGCCCTATCTGTGTGTCAGACCTGCCCATGGGCACAGATGCCAAGGAAAAGTAGCAGCCTAATTATTTTTGGGACAATACTTTGATGTCCCCAGTCCATCACACAAGCAAACCTTCCATCCATTGACATAATATATACTTGCCCCTGCCTTGGGAAAGCAGCTAACATCTTCAAAGACCCCTCCCACCCCAGTTATAACCTCTTCCAACCTCTTCCGTCAGACAGAAGATACAAAGGTTTAAACACACGCACCAACGGATTCAAGAATAGCTTCATCCACACTGTTATTCGACTGGATGGATCTCTGAAATTTTAAATTTAATGTTGATCTCGCTCTTTGAGCACCTTCTCTGCAGCTGTAACATTGTATTCCTTGCTCTGTCCTATTACCCTAACACACTTTGTATGGTCATATCTGCCTGTACTGCACACAAAACAGTGCAATACTGTACTTAGGTACACGTGACAATAATAAATAAAATCAAAAATCAAAAATTTCTTGACTGCTGGCTGCCCTGAAAATGTGCTTCAGAAAGTTCTCTGCTTCCTTGCACACTTGAGAATGGGTTTAGTATTGACCGAAACTTTTAATAAAGCAGTGTCTTCTAAGCAAAGCCTTAAAATAAAAAGAAGGGTAGAAAGTTGAAGAGGAATTTTCAGAGCTTAAATCCTAGACAATCTGGGATGCTGTGAGGAATGAACAGGAGGAAGAGTTGGATCAAAGCCTATACCTCAGGACGTTGTAGGGCAAGAGCAGCTTAAAGAGATCAGGAGAGGCAGGGCATGGAGCAATTTTTAAAATAGGGTGAGAATTTTAGAATACTCATTAGGTTTTTATTGGGCTCGGAGCCAAAAGTAAGCCAGCAGACTCTGGTATGATGAGCGAAAGGGCCATAGTGCAGGTTAAGAGTTTTGAATGAGCTCAAACGTGTGTGAAAGACAGGCTGGAATAGTGCATAATTGGGTTTGGAGATGAGACACTCATCAGTAACTGAGCCATGGTTAGAGGTAAAAAGTGAGGGCTGCAGATGCTGGAGATCAGAGCTGAAAATGTGTTGCTGGAAAAGCGCAGCACACACTACGTCATCTCCTCTGCACAGAAGCTCTTCAGCCACGTTCTCAAACAGACTCGCTACCACAGCCACATTCCTGAAGAAGGGCTTATGCCCAAAACGTCAATTCTCCTGTTCCTTGGATGCTGCCCTACCTGCTGCGCTTTTCCAGCAACACATTTTCAGCCATGGTTAGAGGTAGACTTGGGGTGATAATACAGCGTTGGATGTCTGTAGTCTTGGTGATGGAGAGGGTGTAAGGCCAGGAAGCCTCAGTCTGAGTGCTGAAGTTCTAATCAATCTAGTTTAACCCTGAGCTCATGGCGAGGGAAGAAGGTGGAATTGGTGGTTGGACAACAGAGTTTGGGATGCAAGCTGAAATCTATAGGTCAGACTTCCAACTATACAATTGGACAACATTGGAAATATGTAAGTCTGGACAGCATTCTGAGAACACAGAGACAGTGCCTGGAGAGGTGAAGTAGAACTGGATATTGTCAGCACGCGTGAGCAGTTTGACAACACAGCACAGATTTACAGCGCAGTGCCTTTGACAATATAATCAGTGTCTTCAGCATCCGGTGGATTAGGAAGAAGAGAGAGAGAGAGCAACATTATTGTAGCAAGATAGCCATCATATCTCTAACTTTTCCAAATTATGATGATAAGAAACATTAACTATGTTTCTCTCTCCACAGAGCCTACCAGGCCTGCTGAGTATTTCCATTTGTCAACTATTGTATCTGCTGTTGATTGCTTCTTATTGCCCCCTACTGGAAAGATGGCATCTCTCAGGCAGAATAGCAAACAATTCTCACTAAGATTCATAAGAGAACAGATATTTAACACAAGGTCACTGTGCCATTGTTGTGGAATGATAGCCCAGTCAGTCGTGTTCAAGTTTAGAATAGAGGGGGAGTGGAAAAGTTGGGTGAGGTTACAAAATTAGACTGCTTTATATTTATTTTTGCACATAAAATTCTGCGTAGAAACCTTTGCAGGAGGAGGCGACAATTATCAGCTTTTACTGAAATAAACCTGGGATTAACCAGGTGAAACAAATAGGGATTCCTCACACTAAACCTCCCATTAAAACAGTATGCAACCCAATTGTTTAATGGGGTTAGATACCTACATATCATCATAACTCCTTATTGACATGGTTCTAGTGATGCAGTGGCAGTCTCCCTACCTTTGAGCCTGGTGGGCTGGGTACAAATCTCACTTGCTCCAGAGGTGTTCATATCTCTGAACAGTTCATAAGAAGCTGTCTTTAATTCCTTACTGGATTCCTCATGATTCAGAGTTGTTCCTATTATTTGCTCCTATCGTACTGGGTCTCACTCACATTTCATTCAGCTTCAAGTAAGGGCACATCTATTTACACATACAATCAATAGACCTCAAACACATTACATTTAATAGATCGAATTTCCCCCAGCTCACTACTCCTTTAACAAGGCACTGAGCCCTTGCCCTGGTTTGCCATTCATTCTGCATCAGCTGCAGAGTTCCAGCAAACTATCCAACTGTAATGGCTATCATGTGCCTCTTCTGCACACATGCATTTTCCAGTAGGGATGGTGCAGGAGTGATGATTTTTCTCCTACCCCCTCCCTAATCCATTTAGGCAAACTGCAGTCGATTTACTTCCCTACAATCAAGTGCAACCCCATTGTGTTTGACTGAGATCAGTTCACTCAGCACAGACTGGTTACGAAATAAACTCAGCTTCGCAGTAGGCAACCTCACCCTGCCCTCAGCAGGGTGCCATTTTACCCAGGATGCTCTCATTGCAAACATTTGCTGTCACAGCACAGCAGAGAGCAGCACTCATAAAGTAAATAAGGAAGGCATTCTTTAATCTGGATTTGTAGTCACTGGAATGAGGTGCCGTTTCTCCTGTTTAACTCCAAATCTATTTCAGTAAAAACCGACAATTGTTGCCTGCTCTTGCAAAGGAAGCATTTAATGAACAAAAATAGAACTAAAAACCCACTTCTTGTGAATGGAATCCAAATCAATGAGACATAGGTCATCACAGTTTGATAGTGGAAATTTGGCATTCATGTGTAAGAATGAGCAAGGCTGGAACTTTCCAGAAATGCATTTTCAAAACCTATTTATAATGCTGCCCTCCTATTGTAAAAGCTTTGTTGTTCTTCTATGATATGATCATAGAAACCCTACAGTGTGGAAACAGGCCCTTCAGCCTAATAACTCTACAATGGCCCTTCAAAGAGTAACCCACGCAGACCCATTCCTCTACATTTACTGCTAACCAATGCACCTAACCTACAAATCCCTGAACACTACAGGCAATTTAGGACAGCCAATTCATCTAATCTGCACATCTTTGGACCGTGGGAGGAAACCCACACAGACACAGGGAGAACGTGCAAACTCCACACAAACAGTCACCTGAGGCTGAAATCAAACCCGGGTCCCTGGTGCCGTGAGGTAGCAGTGCTAACCACCGAACCACTAAGCACATCTTATTTTTCCATTTAGAGAGAGACAGACTCTAAGGTATGCTATGGGTTCCACTTACTCTTTTCTAGGATCTTTCATTTTCCATTAAGATGCAGGAAGAAGTCAAGTAATAAGTAAAATGATCCATTTTCCCCAAGATCTCAGTGGGTAAATGTTCCATATGATGTGGGAATGGGTCTGAGCTTCAATTTACAACTGGCTCCAGTATCTCTGAGTGGCGAGGTTGGAGAAAACACAAGTAGAAATGTGTGAATTCTTTCTCTGGCACTCCCAATGTCTGCTTCCCAAACACCACTGCACGTGAAGTCCAACACTCTGACTGACACCTCTCTCACAACAAATGTGGTGGCCTATCACTCTAGTCTTTACTAACTTCCATTTGCTCCTTGCCCCTGTTGTTCAGCCCTATGCCCAAATAAAAACAAACCCACTCAGCCCTTGCTTACCCCTTGCCCAACCCACCACTTTGTCTCTTCAATTTCCTTATACACCACCTTTCCCATAATGCAACTTCCACTAACATTGACTGACATCAGTGGCAGAGATCTGGTCCTGTCGCCTCTTGCACTATAGGTCTCCACTAAACATCGAAGGCTGAAGGGTAATTTTTTAACAGAAGTCTCTCAAATTAGGAAATGATTTCATGAAATGGTTGGAGAGATTATTTGCTGGATGTAGGTCAACAAATACATTGAGTTAGACCCCATTTACCATCCCCTGAGAAAACGAACAGGACATGATTTCACCACAGGAAATGACATCACCACAGAAAATAATATCACCAACCCAAAGAAACCCAAATAGAAAGCAGGAAATTATCAGCAGTGCTTCGCCTGAGGCCCACTGAAGATGTTACCTAGTAGGGTAACAAAATGTCTGGAAATGAACCTTTCAGCTCAGCAGGCAAACCTACATCCAAAATCTCAACCTGAGATTCAGAAGAATGAGAGGTCAGATCTTGAAGGACTGGATACAATAGATGACCAGAGGATCTTTCCTCTTGCGGCAGACAGTAAAGTTAGGCAACATTGTTTATCAATAAGGGACCTCCGATTTAAAACAGAGATGAGAAGAACTGTTTTCTCTCTCAGAGTCTGTTAGAGTGTGGAGTGTGACGGTAGTAAAGGCTGTCTTTACTCAAGTTGGAGTTTGATTGATTTTAGATGAACAAGGGACTCCAGTATAATGGGATCAAGACAGGAAAGTAGAGCTAAGACGACAAGCAAATCAGCCAAACAGCTGTGATCTTGTGGAATGGAGGAGCAGGTTTGAAGGGCCAAATGGCCCACTCCTGCTCCTTAGAGCTATGAGAGAGAGATTGACCTTGACCCATGCTGCCCACTGGTTGAATGCAGACTCAGGATCTCGGTTTCAAACTTGGTCAATGGGAATTTGTGAAAAATACTGGGGAAGTTTACAGCTAATCCTAGAAGTGAACCTCCATAAACCAGCCCACCTCAGGAAATGAAAAGGATGAAGTAAAAGAGATTACAGTTTCTGGAATAATAAGTGACCAACTGGAAATGCAAAACCATGTGAAAATGTGAAACTCAATTGAAAAGGTGCATGCATTGGGAGACAACAGATATGAGCCAGACAATAACAGCCTCAGCATCAGAACAGCTTACCAACTTTCTAGGGACCCACATGGAAAGTGGGCACTTGGAGTGGTACTCCATTGAGTCATAGTCATTGAGATGTACAGGGTATCAGTAAAATGGAATCTGAGCAAGGGTGCGTAGATCACATGCAGACAGGGTAGTTAAGAAAGAGTTTAGTTTGCTTGCCTTCTTTGCTCAGTCCTTTGAGTATAGGAGTTGGGATATTAAGGTTATACAGGACATTGGTGAGGCCTCTTCTGGAGCACTGTGTCCAGTTCTGGTCACCCTGCTGAAGGAAGGATATTATTAAATCGGAGGTGGTTCAGAAAAGATTTACCAGAATGGAGGGCTTGAGTTATAAGGAGAGGCTGGAGAGGCTGGGACTTCTTTCACTGGAGAGGAGGAGGTTGAGGTGTGACCTTATGGAGGTTTATAAAATCATGAGGGGTATAGATAAGGTCAATGGTAGATGGGGTATTTCAAAACTAGAGAGCATATTTTTAAGGTGAGAGGAGAAAGGTTTTAAAGGGACATGAGGGGCAATTTTTTTCACACAGAAAGTGATACATGTGTGCAATGAGCTGCCAGAGGAAATGGTGGATGTGGGTACAGTTACAACATTTAAAAGGCACTTGGATGAGTACATGAATAGGAAAGGTTTGGAGGGATATGGGCCAAATGTGGGGCAAGTGGGACTAATTCGGTTTGGGAACCTATCTGGCAAGGACTGGTTAGATCGAAGGGTCTGATTCCATACTGTACGACCCGGTGACAATTTTGGGGAAAGTGCTGGGAGTGCTGGTGGAAGGTGGGGAAATGGTAAGGACAACAATGAGACAGCATTGTATTTTCGCCATCACTTACTTTTTAAATGGTTCTCTACACAGTAAAGCACATCTTTGGAGAGAAAAAAAAGGCAGGTTAGCTATATAGCTCTGTTTCAGCCCAACAATTAATCCTGTCATAGAGTGCTCTCAATGACCATAGACAAACAGGAAATGAATACAGAGAATGCTGGAGGAATTCAGCAGGTCTGGCAGCAAGTGTGGAGAGAGAGAGAGAGAGAAATCAAAGTTAATGTGTTGAGGGAGTGAGGGATATCACAGGGAGGTGTAGCTGAGGTAAAAGCCACAATCTTACTGACTGATGGGGTAGAATTGTGCCTATTTCTACTTTAAATGTCCTGAGCTTAATACACAAAAGATAAATGCACAAAATCACTTCTCAAACAATAATAGAGTTACTGGAGAACAGATCACTTCAATACACTGCAAAGAGAAATTGGTTATCAGATTGACGAATCAACATCTCACTGTGGTAGTGAGTTGAAATTCAATTTATACTATTCTCTTTGCAGAACATTTCAAACTTAGCAACAAATAAAAATGTCACTTTACGGTTATCTTTTGAAATTTATGAGAACTTCTAAAGTAGTTGCATTTGCTCATCACAAAGTGAGAGTGAGATATTTCTCGAAAGGCTGTTATTTGAAGTAATGAAGTAACGAGGAAGTTGATAGCTTATCAGCGAAATGCATAAAAAGTGCTTTCTGTAAGGTCGAAAAGACATGGTTGGATTCAGCCAGTGCAGAGCGTAAAGCTGTGTTTCAGTTTCCAAGGGACTTCCTTCACAGAATTCATCCCATGATTAAATGAATGCGAGGTTCTCAGACACACTACAATGTCCAGTACATCCAAGTGACCTATGGCTGAGGAGAGCTTCCAAGCAGTGACCAAATGCTGGGAGGAGGAATTGAGAGAAAGACAAGACAAGGGGGGCATCATAGAACTGAGATCACAAGATCCTACAACCTGATCAAGGTGACCCACGTTAAGAACAGAAAGAGGCCCCAGTTCCTTCAAATTTCAAGATAGACCATAGTTGATCTGTGCCACTGTTCCATTTATTTCCATATCCTACTGAACAGAAATTCTAGTGATCAATGTTTTGAATGTTTTTGATTAACCGAATTCCCACACCTTTACTGTGCCTATCTTTCAAAGCAACTGATGTGTCATTGAGCTGAATGTTTGAGAATACTTAACTTACACCTTCATGTGATAGTCTAAGAAGGAGAGGGAGATTGGGGAAGAGAGAAGATGGTGAATTTAGCATAACAATAGAATAGACAATGTGCCACTTTGTATGGGCAAAATCTTTGACTGTCAATCCTGATTTGGCAAAATCTTGGATGACCACCAAGTTGTTCTGATCTCCTAAAATACCTTGTCATTGGTAAACTTTGCTCAAATATGCCAACTGAATGAGTCAGTGTATTTTCACACAAGTTCTGTAATGGCAAACTCAATGAATATTTGTTTTACTTATCAGAATAAAACAAATTAGTACAACTGCACATCAGTTCAACACTCATTTAATAACACTGGAGAAACAATATTTGACATTTCTAACAATCCGAAGTTACGGTGCAAACAATTATATGCATCATTTAGTGATACATTTCAGATCATTATCACAAACAAATTTCCTGCAATGTTGGAAAACATCTTGAATGTATTTTAATATTGTCATATTTTAGTCAAATTGTTCCAGAGGTGGTTGATGGATATTTGGGTGTATCGTGTGCCAGTGTGGGCCAGCATCACCAAGGGGATTCTTCACTGAGGAAGAGGCTGATTGCAAATGATATATGTGCAATACTTGGAATAGCTTGTTACTCTTTTTGATGAGTTTTCTGCTGATATTTGCAAGTTACAAGATGTGAGAAATGGGCCATTTACCCATTTTCTGACACTACAGTCTCAATACCAAACAGTCCCAGGTTCGATACATCACAGTTCAATTTGGAGCAAAGCTCCCCCTACTCTTCGCCAGCCACAAACTCAGGAGAAAACCTTTGATGTAGAACCTTATTTTTGACTGTATCTCCAACTGCCTTTACCCAATATCAGTCATTGACCTGAGTAATGGATTGCTGCCAACTGCTGATGGAGGTTTACTGCCAATTGACACTGGACCTTCTGCTCAATAGCCAGTCTGTGCCAAGTCAGCTGGGATAGCAGTAGGAATGCCACGCCGTGCCAAACTGACTATGAACCTCGTTTGGATGGATTGGTGGGGTTTGGGGAAGCTGGAGAGAATGAATCAACTGCAGTATAGTGGCACATCCTGTCAAGTACTTCATTGTGCATGGACAAGTTCACACGCACACACAGACACACTTCATATATTTAGCTTGGCTGGGTTAAAGTTAATTGCAATGGGATGAGTCCGCTTTCCCCATACAGAAAGCTATCTATAATGACCTTAGTTTCCTTCACATCTTTGAACTTTAGGCTGACTTAGGACCCTTATCAATCATTCTTTTTTTTGATGGTATAGACATGTTAACATCTAGTGCTCCCATCCAGACTTGGATCTGTCAGCTGTTCATTGTTTCTACCACTCCCCTTGTACCATCAACATGGCCAGTTCTAGCGCACAGACTACATGCTGCTGAGTGACCTTAATCAGCCCAAAGGACATATACAATTCCCAACTGTTTGCTCAGCATTCCTGTGGTTTCAGGTATTTCTTGTGCTATCTCTGACCTTTGTATGCTCCATAGGCCTGTCACTACATTGGGAGCATGGCTCAATTATGAGACAAGCTTTGGCAGATTCAGATGGAGGGAAAGAAGGGGGTCGAGGGGATTAGAGGGAGAGGTCAACAGAGAGAGAGAGGAGTAAGAGAGAGAGATTGAGTTCAATGGAAAGAGAAGAGCTGAGGAAGAGGGAAGGGATGGGCAGGTGGATGGATAAATAGATGGTTGGAAGGATGGACAACTGGATGCATGGATGAATGAATAGATGGATGGGTGAATGAATAGATGGGTAGATGGATCGATGGGTGGATGGATAGATGGACAGATGTACAAACAGACAGACAGATGAATGGAAGAATAGATGGGCAGATGTATGTATGTATGTATGGATGGTTGAACAAACAGGCGGACGGATAAATGGGTGAACGGATGGACAGATGGATGAATGGATGGACAAATGGACAGTCATATGGATGGATGAATGGACAAATAGACAGACGGATGAATGGACAGAGGGATGAGTGGATGGATGAATAGATGAACAGATGGATAGTGTGAGAGTAGTAGCAGCCACACTCGGATAAAAATAGCTGTCAGGAGGTGACACTGGAAAATCGCGGATGGAATTCAAATACCTGTTCCCCATTGCGCAGTTGGGAAATGCTACATATACTGAAGTCTTAAAGGGCTCCAAAAGGATTTCCGATTAAAGGTTAAAGGGTTGTGAAGCTGTCGCTTTATGCTGCTTTAAGCAGCTATCAGTGGTTATTAAAATATGCTGTGAAATTTTTATTTGGCAACAGATTGACGAAGGCTTTGTATGAAATAACCTCTCAGTTTTAAGTACAGCTGTATAAAATCAACTGAAAAAAAGAAGAATTGAGATAAATGATGCAGTTGTTAAAATGCTGCACTGTTTTGTGTTTGGTTTAAGGGAAGTGTTTTAGGCAAACGGTTAACTTCAGAACTTTTGTGATTGAATTGTCAAGCTTGGAATTTCATTTTCTCACCAGAATGAACTTCCAAATATTATTCTAGCCGATGGGTGAATTTTTAACTTTGGATAATAAAACTTGCTCATGATTGATGGTGTAAAATGGCTATTTAAAGAGGAATAAAGAAAATTGGCATTTTGAAACATTGGAGGAGCAGTTTTTTTTAAACTAAACTATTTAAAGATATGTTCTGAAATGTGAGAAAGCTGATTTCCAAGAGTTTGAAAAGTAAAATCTGTCAGGGCACCTAGGTCTTTTTCTCTGTTCTAAGAAA
>NC_057726.1:62628900-62636581 GCF_004010195.1 Chiloscyllium plagiosum | reverse complement strand
CATGGGTTGGCATTCTGAAAAATTGAAAGGGATTTGAAACGGAATTGAAATTTAAAGTGATTCTGGGAAGAACAATAAAATGCACGAGTTACCATTAGTTCTGAAGAAGGGTAACTGAACTCTAAAACATGAACTCTCTCTCTATAGATGCTGCCAGCTGAGTTTCTCCAGCTATTTCTGTCTTTCCAAATTAAAGCTGAACCCTGCAGCATTAGGTTATGAAACTCTATGGACATTGGTACTATGGAACGACATGCATTGAGTTTTATTTCATCTGTAGGGCATGAGGGACTGAATGGCCTACCTCCTGTTCCTATATTCCAATGTTCCTCACCAAGGAGTTCCTGCCTCCTTCGTTCATCCTGCACCTAGTAAGATATGCTTTGTGAAGGTTTGTGAGCCAGAGGTACCTTAGAATGGTACCTTAACTCTGCGTACTCCCCGCAGATGCTGCCAGACCTACTGAGTTTCTCCAGCAATTTCTATTTTTGTTTCTGATTCCTAGTCTGTGTCATGCCAACATTCTTAGATTTGCTCCGCTCTGTGCTACTCAAACAAAACGCAGGGTTTGCAATTATCATAGAATCCCTATAGTGTGGAAACAGGCCATTTGGCCCAACAAGTCCTAAACCGAACCTCCGAAGAGAACCCACCCAGTCCCATTCACTATTACTCTACATTTCCCCTGATTAATGTACCTAACCTGCACACCCCTGAACACTACGGAAAAATTAAGCATGGTCAATTCACGTAATTTGCACATGTTTGGACTGTGGGAAAAAACCGGAGGACCTGGAGGAAACCCATGCAGACACTGGGAGAATGTGCAAACACCACATACACAGTCGCCTGAGGCTGGAATCAAAACCAGGTCCCTGCCACTGTGAGGCAGCAGTGCTAACCACTTAGCCACCATGCTGCAGTACTACTATTCATAACCTCGCGGCATCCTGAAGTGTTCCACAGCAATTAAATGGCTTCAAATTATAATCATTGGCGACGACATGTTTCCTGCGTTATGGGCAACAATGACAAAAAAGCCATTTTGCGATTAGTCAGTGTCCACTGAAAGCATATGGAGACTGCATTTGAGAATGTAATCAGCCTTAGCTGTGATGCCAAGTTTAAAAGTCTGGCTGTTTAAATCCACGTGTGATGAGAGGCACAGTGGAACCGTTAGACCAGAGGGTCAGAAGTGCCTGTAAGAACTCTGTCCCAGTGAGAGTCATTGCTTCAAGAGAAAAGGGTTAGAGTTCAAACAGCAGCATTCTATGACTGGGTGTGAAGTATTATAAATTAGCCTAATTATAAAATGCCACATTCAATATCAAAGATGTATCCTTGACTTATCCTGTACTTTTAGGTTATATTACCGATCTTTAAACATGAAGTCATACACATGTAAGATGCACGATTTCCAATTGGCGGAAATAAATTGATGGCAACTGGAATAGTGTTATGAAGAAATACTCATTTGGAATGTGTCATGTGAATCGAGGATTAAATGCAATCTAATGCAGGCCATGACTGTCACTTTAATCCTGCTCACCCTAATTAAAGTATGAATGGATTTTCATGTTGCACATTTTTTGTTGCAATGAAGGAATGTTTTTGGAATGTAGAGATTGTAACAATGTATAAATATCTACACACAAGAGTGAGAGTCATGCAGTGCCTGACCGCAGAGCTGAACTATCACTCACTAGGGAATGACAGCCATACACTCTTTCTAAACAGGGGCATACATTTTGATGTATGGCCCTCCTGTTTTAATGTGTTGTTATTTATCTGAGTCTTGTGCATCTCAGGTCTGTCCTTTGTTTTCATACTGTTTGGAAAGAACGTGCAAGTTAGGTTAATATGTGTTCATTTCACAAGGGGTGACTGGGTTAAACGATTCAATTTCCGAATTTGAAGGGGAGAGGATTGAAAATCAAAATTGTCTGGTTCTGGTTCATGAAACTAAGACATATTTTATGAAGCCAGCAGTAGAGAAACAGATTCTGCCAGAAAACTGTGACCTTGTAAGTACTTATGCCACTTGCCATTCAATGGCATTACCATCACTGAATATCCTACTATCGATATCCAGTGTGGCTGGATGGGCCATCCGAAATAATGAACTTATGATGGACAATAATAAACTTACCATGGAGTTACAAAAGATGGACAATGATTAAAGCATGCTGGGAAATAGAACCCAGCCTTGACTAAAGTGACTGTGTTAATCCACATGCTACAGAATCTATATAGGCTGCAGCTCCCCACAGACGGTTTGCAAACAAATTTGACAGCTGCAGACCCTGTAATACACGCCTGAAGTTGGACTTGAATGGGACAATGGAATGTGGCCCTCGGGACAATCAGGAGCAGTGAGTCAATTTGCTAGACGTGGAGGTGCCTTGCACCCTTATTTGGAGGTGGATACGTGCATCCAGCACATATCATAATGGACACTTAAGGGCCACTTTGCCATCAATGTGCCAACACGTGGGTAATCGAACCTGATCAATCCATTGGCAGATCCTCAAGACCCTTCCAAAAGATTATGAAGGCTTGCAAAGATAAGAATTGCTGCAATTGCCGTAACTCGAGAATAACCACCCAAAGAAAAAATACCCCCAAGACTGTCAGAAGAAGAAGAAGACATCACCAAGTGGAGCCTGACAAGTTCTAGTGTGGTGCGAAACGATCATACAAAGTTAAGTAAAAGCATAAGCGTTTTGTTAGTTTGTAGTATATTTTATTGTTCTAATATTAGTTGTGTTCAATAAACGAATACTATTGTCTATAAGAATTGACTCAAGTTCTTTTGCAGAATATAAGAATTAAACACACCGTGTGGCAGGTACAACACCAGGACAAAGCATATCGCTTGCTTAGTATTCTATTCATGACCTCCAATATTCACCATTGAATGAAGTACAGTGACATCTTTAAGATGCACTGCTCTAACTCAGCAAGGTTACTTCAACATTGCCTTCCAAATCCATGACCTCTATCACCTGGAGGAACCAGGGCAAAAACATAGAAAGCCTTGCTTGTTTTCAATTGTGCCAAATCTCAAGGGGAAACTAAATCTTCTCCATCTCTTCTTACTTTTTAAAAAATATCATTGAGTCATAGACTTATACAGCACAGAAACAGACCTTTTGGTCCAACCAGTCCACGCCAAACATAATCCCAAACCAAACTACTCCCACCTGCCTGCTCCTGGCCCATATCCCTCCAAACCTTTCCTATTTATGTATCTATCCAAATGTCTTTTAAACGTTGTAATTGTACTCACTTCCATCATTTCTTCAGTAAGTTCATTCCACACCCAAATCATCCTCTGTGTAAAACATCAGCCTTTTATGTCTTTTTTAAATCTCTCTCTTCTCACCTTAAGAATGAACCCGTCATCCTACAGAAAACTCAACTACCATTAATTCTATCTCTACCGCTCATTATTTTATAAACATCTATCAGGTCACCTCTCAACCTCATATGCTCCAGTGAAAACAGTCCCAGCCTATTCAGCCTTTCTCTATAACTCAAGCCTGCCATATCTGGTAACTCTCTTCTGAACCCTCTCCAGCTTAATAATATCCTTCTTAAAGCTGAATTGGACACAGTACTGCAGAAGCATTCTCACCAAATTCCTGTACAACCTCATCATGACTTCCCAACTCTTACACTTAAAGGACTGAGCAATAGCAGCAAGCATGCCACATGCTTTTTTAACCACCTCGTCTATATGTGATGCAAACTTCAAAGAATTATGCACCTGCACCCCTAGGACCCTCTGTTCTACAACACTACCCAAGGCCCTACCATTAATTGTATAAGTCCTACCCTTGTATGTTGAACCAAAGTGCAATATCTTGCCTTCAGAAATATACTTCTCATTAAATCATCTGCAAGTGCATACAAAGGTTCTAAATCATACCTGAACCGTCTTCGCAAAGAAGATCAACAAATAAATTGATTGATTGCAAAATCCAAATGATTTCTTGCTCAACAAAAGGTGTAACAAACACTGCTTTGGGAAATGTGTCTTTGTGATCTGGATCTTAGATTAGTTCCTCTAAATATTGTGCTGATCTTGTGTTTTGCCAATTTTCATCGTGTGTTTTAATAAAGACCGGTTGGTCTCATGTTGGTGGTTGGGAACTTACTGGAGAGAATTCGTAGGGAAAGGATTTACCCGCATTTGAAAAACCATGACCTCATTAGAGACAGCCAGCATGGCATTGTGTGGGGCATGCCAAGTCTTACTAACTTGACTGAATTTTTCGAGGAGGTGATGAAGATGATTGATGAGGGTAGAACAGTGGATGTTGTCTACATGAATTTTAATTAGGCTTTCGACAAGGTCCCTCATGGTAGGCTCATACAGAAGATTAAGATGCATGGGATCCACAGTGACTTGGCCACATGGATTCAGAATTGGCTTGACCATAGAAGAACAACAGGTAGTGGTGGAAGGGTCTTTTTCAGACTGGAGTTCATGGCCAGTGGTGTTCTGTAGGCATTCTTTTTGGGACCTCTGCTGATTATGATATATATATATAAATAACTTGGACATAACTGTAGACAGGTGGATCAGTAAGTCTGCAGACGACACAAAGATCGGTGGAGTTGTGAGTAGTGTAGAAGGTTGTCAAAAGATACAGCAGGATATAGATCAGTTGCAGATTTGGGCAGAGAACTGGCAGATGGAGTTTAATCCTAGTAAGTGTGAGGAATTTCACATTGGGGAGATCAAATGTTAAGGAAAAGTATACAGTTAACGGCAGGACTCTGAACAGCATTGATGTATAGAGGAATCTTGGAGTTCAAGTCCCTAGCTTCCTGAAAGTGGCCACACAAGTAGATAGGATGGCAAAGAAGATGTATGGCATGTTTGCCTTTATTGGTTGGGGAATTGAGTACAAAAGTCAGGATGTCATGTTACAGTTTTACAAGACTTTGGTTAGGCCACACTTAGATTATTGCATGCATTCCTGATCGCACATTACAGGAAGGATATGAAGGCTTTGGAGCGGGTGTAGAAGAGATTTACCAGGATGCTGCCTGGATTAGAGGGTATGAGCTACAAGGAGAGGTGAGAAAAACTTGGGTTCTTTTCTCTAAAGGGGCAAAGGCTGAGGGGAGACTTGATAGAGTCTGTAAAATTATGAAATGCATAGATAGGGTTGACAGCCAGAATCCTTTTCCCAGAGTTAAACTGTCTAACACACGGGTAAGCATTTAAGGTGGGGGGGGGGGGGGTGGCTAATTTGAAGGAGATGTGAGGGGGAAGCTTTTTACCCAGAGAGAGGTAGGAGTCTGGAACATGCTGCCAAGGGTAGTGGTGGAGGTATGTACAATTGGGGAATTAAAGGGACTTTTAGACAAGGACATGAATGTGCAAGGAATGGAGGGATATGGACCAAGGGCAGGCAGAAGGGATTAGTTTGATTTAACCTCATGTTCGGCACAACACTGTGGGCTAAAGGGCCCATTCCTGTGCTGTACAGTTCTATGTTCTACAGTGTTGGAATCGTGGGCATTGATTTATTGTAATTGTAAAATATGCGCACGGTGACAGATACACTGTATGCATAAATAATGTGCAGGCTTTAATTCCAAAAGGACATGTGTAATGTGGTATGTAATATTTTCTTATAAATTGAGATCACAACACTTGATGTCCTTGCTTAAAAGTGGCCACAAACAGAAGATAAGGAGTAGCCAGAATTTTAACAGTTTGTGCAACTCCTCTTTGCCAACAGTTTCTGACATGACCCTGCATTAGTTTTCAATGGTCACTCACTTTATTTGAACATTGCAGGTTTTGACTTGTAATAAACTAACCATAGTCGAGACTGTGACGCTGGAAAAGCTCAGCAGGTCAGGCAGCATCCGAGGAGCAGGAGGATCGAACATTTCGGGCATAAGCCCTTCATCAGGAATCCTGAACTAATCATGAACAAATCATAGCTAAAAAATGCAAAGTTTACCATTAATTTCTGAAGGGGGATAGCAGATAATCAACCAAAATGAGCAGCTGGTCAAAGTCGCTTTGTGTGGCATTCTTCATAATTTTCTCAGCTTCAGTTAAATATTAATGCATGATTTACATGATTCCAACAATAGGACCCTCCTTACTGGTGCCTAACATCAGCAGGTTGAATTACTGGTATCAGTAGGCTGCACAGTGATGCCAACAATGTGGGTTCAACTCCCACAATGCTGAGGTCACCATGAAGGACTCTCCTTCTCAACCTCTCCTCTCACCTGAGGCATAGTAGGAGAAAGTGAGCACTGCAGATGCTGGCGACCAGAGTTGAAAAGTGTGGTGCTCGAAAAGCGCAGCAGGCCAGGCAGCATCCGAGGAGCAGGAGAATCAACGTTTCGGGCATAAGCCCTTCTTCAGGAATGAGGCTGGTGTGACAAGCGAGCTGAGATAATAGGTGGGGGGCGGGAGAGTTTGGGGGAGGGGTACTGGGAATACGATAGCTGGAAGGAGGTGAGGGTGAGGGTGATAGGCCGGAGAGGAGGTGGGGGCGGAGAGGTCGGGAAGAAGATTGCAGGTCAAGAGGGCGGTCCTGAGTCTGGGGGTTGGGACTGAGATAAGGTGGGGGAGGGGAAATGAGGAAGCTAGAGAAATCTACATTCATCCTGTGTGGTTGGAGGGTTCCTAGGCGGAAGTTGAGGCACTCTTCCTCTAGGCATCGTGTGGCCAGGGTCTGGCGATGGAGAAGGCCAAGGACCTGCATGTCCTTGGCAGAGTGGGAGGGGGAGTTAAAGTGTTCAGCCACTGGGCGGTTGGGTTGGTTTGTGCAGGTGTCCCAGAGGTATTCCCTGAAACATTCCGCAAGTAGGCGGCCTGTCTCCCTAATGTAGAGGAGACCACATCGGGTGCAGCGGATACAGTAAATGATGTGTGTGGAGGTGCAGGTGAATTTGCAACGGATATGGAAGGATCCACTGGGGCCTTGGAGGGAGGTGAGGGGGGTGGTGTGGGCGCAAGTTTTGCACTTCTTGCGGTTGCAGGGGAAGGTGCCGGGAGTGGAGGTTGGGTTGGTGGGGTGTGTGGATCTGATGAGGGAGTCGCGGAGGGAGTGGTCTCTCCGAAACACTGATTGGGGTGGGGAGGGAAATATATCCCTGGGTCTGTTTGGAGGTGGCAGAAATGACGGAGGATGATACAATGTATCCGGAGGTTGATGGGGTGGAAGGTGAGGACCAGTGGGGTTCTGTCCTAGTTCTCCCTCCCCTTCCTAGACCTCTCCATTTCTATCTCCGGCGACCGCCTCAACACAGACATTTACTATAAACCGACTGACTCCCACAGCTACCTAGATTACACCTCCTCCCACCCTGCCACCTGTAAAAACACCATCCCATGTTCCCAATTCCTTCGCCTCTGCCGCATCTGTTCCCAGGAGGACTAATTCCAATGCCGAACAACCCAGATGGCCTCCTTCTTCAAAGACTGCAATTTCCCCTCCGACTTGGTCGACGATGCTCTCCACTGCATCTCCTCCACTTCCCGCACCTCTGCCCTTGAACCCCGCCCCTCCAATTGCCACCAGGACAGAACCCCACTGGTCCTCACCTACCACCCCACCAACCTCAGATACATCGTATCATCCTCCGTCATTTCCGCCACCTCCAAACAGACCCCACCACCAGGAATATATTCCTTTCC
>NC_057726.1:62613613-62628891 GCF_004010195.1 Chiloscyllium plagiosum | reverse complement strand
GGAATGGGAGGTAGAATATGAGTGATGTAGCCAGTAGCTCAGAAAGCCAAAGGAAAGGAGGATTAAACGAAGATTGAGTCCCTGTTCATCCATCAGTCCTGACATCCCAGGAATCCGAGTCAACAAAATATGGAGTTGTTCATTTCTCTGTCTCCACGTGCTTCAGCAAAATGGTGGAAATCTGTAATAAAACCAAAACGTGCTGGAGATCCTCAGCAGGTCTGGCAGCATCTGAAATGGTGACAGATGCAGGAAACACTGCAGCCCTGAAGAAGTCACACCAAGCACTATAATATCAGTTACACGCTGAGTGCCAGGACGTGGGACTAGAGTAAATAGGAGCTTGATAATCAGCATGAATACGATGGGGTTGGAAAGTTGATGTTTCTGGTCAGGACTATTCATTGGGACTGACAAAGGGTCCTGACCAAATCATCAACCTTTCTGCTCCTCTGATGCTGCCTGACCTGCTGCGCTTTTTCAGCACCACACTTTTCAACCCTCGCCTGAGGCAGGGTGACCTTCAGGTTATGCCACCACCGGTCATCTCTCTCTACTGAGAAAACAGCTCTATGGTCTGGTAAGACTATGGTAACTTTAATTTTGATGTTGTTGGTTGTAGTGCTCTAATTAGGGGGATTGAGCTATACTGAAGAAACAAGCATAGTTTCTGAGTTAATTGTTATCCACATCAGTTTCTGAAATAATTTGCATGGATCTCTTTCCTGTGCACTGCCATTCTGTCCTGTTGATTTACCCTTAGTTACAAAATCTAATTCAAAGAATGCCAGATAAGCCAACTTCCAGCTGACAGGGAAATTCTGAAAAATCTAAAAGTTGCTTTGTAGTCAGAGAATGGGTAACAAATCTGAAATTCATTGCCTTCTTGCAGGCAAAATAGACCTTGGCAAACATCTTAACCTTCGGCCGAAAACAAAAATTAAATGAAAACATAGAGAAGCAATAACAGTAAACCTGAATTGCTTAAAGAAAAAAAATGCAATACTTCATTCTCAGCATTATTTTGTTGCAGTGTTCAACAAAACACAATTCCAGAAGCTATTTTGAAGTGTTTCATATAGCACTGCGCTCATGAAATTCTGAATCACAACAGTGTAGCCTTTGCTGTCAGTCCCAAAATTCAGGAAGCTTTGAGCTAAAAGAAACATGTCTATCAGTTAAGAAATATCTTGGTCACTTGAGCTATGCATTCAATATGAAGCAAAACTGGGAGTTCCAACAAGACCCCAACAGGGTGGTTGGTTTTCCAGCTGACTGGTCATTTGCTAGTGATGAGGATTGTTCATGTTTCTTGGTAATGAACCTATGGACATAGGGATTGGGAGATGAGGAGGCCACTCAGCCCCTCAGGCCTGGGCCATTCAAAAAGATCATGTCTGAGCTGATTACCACATGTTCCTACCTACTGCTGATAATCTTTCATCCACTTGCTTATCGAGAATTGATCTACCTCTGTATTTAAAATATTCTGCAGTGCTTCCTACAGATATCCACATGTTGCATTGAGAACACGTCACCAGCCATATTATGTCTGTCAAACCTTATTTATTCATTTAATTGGTTAATTAGTCACGAAGTTAGCTAAAGCAATATTAAGTTACAGTCTCCTACTTTTCAGAACCAACCACTGAACAAAATGAACTGGAAATGTTTTACACAGCTTCTTCTTCCTCATCCACATCAAATTGCTTTTTGCGTCAAATTCTTGATGTAATACCAGGTCATGAAGCACTTAGGTCTTGAATCATGCTGTGGTTCCCCATTGGTAGCCGTTCCAGGATGGAGTGTCGTACACCTCAGGTCTGACCATGGTGCTGTCTATCACAGCCACAACACAGGGATATTCACCACCTAGACTGAAAAGTAATCATCAGGATGAGATTTCATTGGGTTATTAGGAACCACATATGAGCTGGCCTGTTCAGAAATGACGGGAAAATAGAGAAGAACATTGGAGCCATGAAATGACAGGGGAGTGGCACAAAGGTTGGAATAATTCTCCATCAAGCCTAGTAATGCAAAACAAGCTTTGTGAGGTGGTCTCTCTTTCAGCTTTGAGAAAAATGTTGGGTATCTACCAGTAATTACATCGTAGATGGTACTACTATTTTAGTTAGAATTCTAATCTTACTTGAGAAGTTTTTTGGCAAAATAAATAATTAGTTATGAATATTTTGAAACAACAATTTGCCTTGACCCTAAAAAATGACCCATGCTGTAGGCAAAGAATCCTTACAGCGCCAAAGTAGCTCACTTTCAGACAGATATCCTCAAGGTCAATAAAACAACAGACCTTAAGGAGTGATTTAAAGAAGGAAAGAGGGATGGTGAGGAAGGGGGACTTAGTGAAAGAATTTCAGAGCTGAAAGTGTCGACAACAGACCTTGAGTCATCTGCTGGAAGAATCAAAGATTAAAGGAGAAATCGGAGCCACAAATGGCACCTGCGTCAATCATTTTGATGCAAAGTCCAGCACAATTTTACACCTATTAACATATACATTTATAAGTACCTGAATCTGGACTTTTTACGGACTTGTGTTCCAATTAACCTTCCAGTGGAAGTGTGCCACCTTGGCACAGCACAATCATTTCCGACATTGTGTAGCGTTACATTTACAATTATTCTCCATGCAGGGAAGAATGCTAAATGTTTCCTCATGAGCAGGATATTTTAAACATGTGCTCATGGGTCTGCTATTGGGCGTGGTCAGGCTGGTTATAAACAGGCCCAATCAGCTTGCTATGGAGGCAGTCATCTCCACCGACTGCCTGCCTCTCTTCCATTGTTACGTTCGAGCCCGGGTGTCCTTGGAGAGGGAGAATGTGGTGCCCATTAATGCTCTTGATGTTTTTCAAGAGAGGTGGGCACCACAGGGGATACAATGCTTTATTTCCCCCCCAACTCCATTTTGATTTAGTCCTTTCCGTCACTTTTGATAGTTTGCATTGGCCATAATGGCTTTGCATGTAAATATTGAATTGGCCACACAGATGTTTCATTGATGATGGTTTGTGTTTATGAAGGAAATAAACAAAATAAAAAGAAACGCAATGATTTTGGTGGTGGGAAAGTCACTCAGTTTTGTGTGATAGCATTGCTGGATATAGAGAAGGGAAATGTGCACTGGGTTCATGATCTTCAGCCTCACTAGGCAGCCTCTCAGTTTGGGAGCAAGTGTCAAAAGCCATTTGTGGACAATTTGTACTTGCCAAAGACGACCTTACCTCTGGTTTGTGAACTGTTCCTGTGCCCGTTCAAATAGATGCTCTCGTGTATAATTCAACCAACTGAGGCTTTTGCCTTCCGTGCAATATTTTCCCTGGTAGAACCTACTCATTCACATTCAGCCTGAAACCTGTGACTCATTGATAGTCTCGCGTTGTAGTGTGCAGGCCATTGCTTTTCACACTGTCAGTGTGGGTCACTGTGGCATCACAGTTTGTGCCTGATTTTTGTGCATTGCATACTCAACCAGACCTTAGCAGGGGGCCGAGAGTATGGTGTTGGAAAAGCACAGCAGATCAGGTAGCATCCGAGAAACAGGAAAATTGACGCTTCGGGCAAAATCCCTGATGTATCAAGATTCCTGATGAAGGGCTTTTGCTGAAACATCGATTGTCCTGCTCCTCAGATGCTGCCTGACCTGCTGTGCTCTTCCAGCACCACACTCTCGACCCTAATCTCCAGCACCTGCAGTACTCACTTTGCCTACCAGACTTTAGCAGGGTCCTGCTTCAGTCACATAAAGAGATGTTGGAGACATGTTGTTTGTTCTCCCTGCTCTTTCCAGAAGTAGGATGAGCTAATAAATTCACAGCATGAATAAAGTTCTTCTAAAACCATACAGGAATGTAACAGCAAAGAGATGTGGAGAGTTGAGTCTGGTCACGCTGATGTGCAACGTGCTGTAAAACTGGCATTGCCCAGTTTGCTCACACAGAGTTGCTGATCTTGCCTGGGACACAACAAGAGGAAAGAAAAGTCTGTCGTTCAGGTCACTGTAGGGAGAGGCAGCAGTAAAATAAAGAGGAAGAAAACATTTTAAATAAAAAGGGAATTACTAGAAATTGCTTTTAAAATTCTTTGTCTCTCTCTCTCTCTCTGTTGTCCACTCATTTTCTCCACCTCGCCATCTCTTTCTGGGACTCTCTACCATTCCTCACACCCCATCTCTTTGTGTTTCTCCCCCTCTCCCTTTCTTTCTTTCTCTCTGTCTCCCTCCCCCTCTCTCTGTGTGCTTTCTCCTTCTACTTTTCTCCCCTACCTGTCTGTCTCCTGACTCTTTCTCTGTGCCTTTCCCTGTCTTTTTCTCCCTCAGCCCTTGCTCTTTCTCCCCCTCCTTCTCTCTGTGCCTTTCCCTGTCTTTCTCTCCCTCGCCCCTTGTTCTTTCTCCCCCTCCTTCTCTCTGTGCCTTTCCCTGTCTTTCTCTCCCTCGCCCCTTGTTCTTTCTCCCCCTCCTTCTCTCTGTGCCTTCTTTCTCTTTCTTCCTGTCCCCTTTTCTTTCCCCATTCTCCTTCGTTTTCTCCCTCTCTTTCTCTGGTCTTGTTTTTCTCTCGCTTCATCCCTCCCTCTTACTCACTTCAGCCTCTTTGTCGCTCTTATTTTGAATCTCCCCCCTTTCCCTTTCTCTCCTTCGCTCTCTCTCTCTCTCTCTCATGTTAGGCCTCTCCCCTCTTTCTGTCTCACTGTGGAGCTGCTGAACACTTTCTCTGGTCAGCTCTCTATCTCTGCTGCATGTGCTTTGTGACTTGATCCCATTCATTGCCTCTCTCTCTGTCCTGCTGCAGGAAATGCTGAACCAGTGTAATTAACCAGATATTCCCTGTTGATAGATTCAGTTTCATCATTAGCTGACAGCCTGCAGCTTAAAGCCATAATACATGGACACACGACCAACCCCCATCCATTTGCTGAAGTCCTGCTCGACTCTGGATCACTGGACAGGGGAAAGGGCTTTAGTTTCTCCTTCATTATCAATGGGTACAATATAACCTGTACCTGCTGACTTTTCCTCTGGGATAGAGTCAGCAGCTCTAGTACACCAGAATCACTGACATTTTCTTTCGTTAGCTTTAGCACATGATTCAGAGCTTTCTATATTTGTGTCCTTTAAAATTCAGAATCTGAAGTGAAAAGGCAGACAGTAAAGAGAAAAAGCGAACCACAATTTGCTTTTCTTACAGGTGGCCAGGCGTCAAACTTCCCACTGAAAACTGGACCTGTTGACGAAGCTCTTCTGAAGTGTAAGCATTGTTCCAAAATGTGTGAACCATTACAGACAGTTTCCACAAACAGCGATGTGGCAAATAGGCATAATCCTCTTTTCTATTCAGCCTCTCTCATTTTCCTTGGAGTCACCAGAATGTAGATTGATTGCTCTTTTCCGTCTCCTCCTTTCAGTCACCCATTCCACTTCTAGTCCCACTGTCTTTAAGTCTCTCACTTCTTTTTCTCAGGCCTTTCTCTTCCCCACTTTCCTGGCAGCCCTCTCTCCAGCAAATACTCTCCCTCCCTCTCTCCAACACTCACCTCAGCAAACACTCTCCCTCGCTCTCTGCCTACTCACATCAGCAAATACGCTCCCTCCCTCTCTCCACTCCCCTCAGCAAACAATCTCTCTCTCTCTCCTTACTCACCCCAGCAAATACTCTCCCTCCCTCTCCCCACTCACCTCAGCAAACACTCTCCCTCTCTCCCCCTACTCACCTCAGCAAACACTCTCCCTCCCTCTCCGCACTCACCACAGGATATTCTTCCACCCCTCTGTCTCTCCTCATCACTAACCTAACCGAACACACTTTCTTTCCACAACAGATGATCAGACCACTTCAATCTCTTCTTAGATACTTTGCCTTTCATTCTCTGCCATTGGCAAATGTCTAAAATACAGAGCTTAATACCACTAGGGCCTTGCTTTCCCACTTGCAAGTAGAATGAGTTTAAACCTGCTCACCAGGAGCATCTTGGTCACTGAAAGCTGTCGCTTATTAATTCTTTACAGATTTTGAAGAACAAGACAAGTTGAGTATGCAATACACAGAAAAACAGACACAAACTATGACACAGTGACCCACACTGACAGTGTGAAAGATAATGGCCTGAGCGCTACAATGAGAGAATATCAATGGGTCACAGGTTGCAGGCTGAATGTGAATGAGTAGGTTCTACCCGGGAAAATATTGCACAGAAGGCAAAAGCCTCAGTTGGTTGAACTATGCACGTGAAAAGCTGAATGGGAGAATGACAATGAGCAGCTATTTGAACTGGCACAGGAACAGTTCACAAACCAGTGCTAATGCCGTCTTTGGCAAGCACAAATTGCTGACAAATGACTCTTGACTCTTGCTCCCGAAATGAGAGGCCGCTTAGTGAGACTCAAGATTAGGAACTCAGTGCACATTTCTCTTTTCTATACCCAGAATTGCTATCACACACAACTTTCCCACCACCAAAATCATTGTGTTTCTTTTGATTTTGTTTATTTCCTTCCTAAACACTAACCACCATCAATGAAACATCCGTGTAGCCAATTCAATAATTACATGCAAGGCCATTATGGCCGATATAAACTATCGAAAGTGAATGGGGTGGGAAGGGCACACACTTAGAACCTACTCATTCACACTCAGCTTGAAACCTGTGACCCATTGATATTTTCTCATTGTAGCATGTAGGCCATTATCTTTCACACTGTCAGGGTGGGTCACTGCGGCATTACAGTTTGTCCCTGTTTTCTGTGCATTGCATACTCAATTTCTCTTGTTCTTAAAAATCTGTAAAAAATTAATAAGTGACAGCTTTCAGTGATGCTCCTGGTGAGCATGTTTAAAATCATCCCACTCCCAAATGGGAAAGCAGCATGGTGGCTCAGTGGTTAACACAGCTGCCTCACAGTGCCAGGGATGCGAGATCGAAACAAATCTTGGGCGACTGTCTGTGTGGAGTTTGCACGTTCACCACGTGTCTGCCTGGGTTTCCTCCAGGTGCTCTGGTTTCCTCCCACAGTCCAAAGATGTGCGGTTCAGGTGAATTGGCTATGCTAAATTGCCCGTAGTGTTTGGGGTTAGATGTAGGTGTAGGTTAGATGCATTAGTCAGGGAAAATATAGAAAATGTAGGGGAATGGGTCTGGGTGAGTTAATCTTCAGACGGTCAGTGTGGATTTGTTGGGCCAAAATGGCCTGTCCCCACACTGTAGGGGTTCTAGGAGAAATCAAAATGGAGTAGGAGGGGGATATAAAGCCTTGCATTTCCCAAGGTGTGCTCCTCTCCCTAAGGGCGTCAAGAGCATTGATAGACACTGGGTGCTCCCTCTCCAGGGACACCTGGACATAAACGTAACTGCAGAAGAGGTGCATTAGTCAACAAAGTTGACTCCCTAGACAGCCCATTGCCTGGACCTGTTTACAACCAGCCTGGCCAGGGCCAGTAGCAGACTCATAAACAGATCCCCCAATCTGCAGCACACATTTAAAATATTCTGCTCATGAGCAGTCAGTAGCATGCTTCCCTGCATTGAGAATAATAGCAAATGTAAAGCAACACAACTGCACTTTTCCACTGGAAAGATAATTGGAATATAGGAGCACGAGTTTGTAAAAAGTCCAGATCCGGATGCTTAGTCTACAAATGCATACATTAACGGATAAAAATTTGTGCTGGAATTTGTATCAAATTGATTGAAACAGTTGTCATTTGTGGCTCCTATTTTCTCCTTTAATCTTTGACTCATGGTCAGTTGTTAATGTTTTAAGTTCTAGAATTCTTTTACTAAACTCCTCTTCCTTAATATCTCTTTCCTTCCTTAAAACATTCCTTGATGTCTGTTGTTTTATTGACCTTGAGGACATCTGTCTGAAAGTGAGCTACTTTGGCACTGTAAAGAATTCTTTGTCTGCTGTTATGAAGTTGAAAGTGTGTACTGTACCTTTAAGAGAGAATGAATGCTGTTCTGCACTGAGAGCTTCTAAGCAACTGTCACATGACTAACTAGCAGTCTCAGAGCGAACTGGAAAATTGAAAGTACGTAACATTTGGCTGTGAAATGGATACCTGAGTTGGTTGCTGCTTTGACAGCAATTCAAATGTAACCAGATTAAATTATGCCTCAGGATACTGAAATCCAATCAAATTTGAATGATTGTTTTTCCAACATTGAACCAATGAGATGTTCCAATATTGGGGGTATAAAAAAAGCAGGCATTTTGAAAGTCAGACAGAGTAACTGCCATTGAGACAGACCCAAGAAATTAGGATCACTCGCTATCAAAGGCATTTTTTTGTATGAAACATATTTGCAGTAAAAGAAAGACGATGACCCAGGGAGATCTTCAGCCGGAAGAGGAAAGACACCAAAGATGACAGCAGCTGTGGTTTTGAAATTAAGTTGATGCAATTTTAATAAGTATTTTATTGGAACAGTATATAGTTATGGAGTTGGAGGCAGATAATAAGTAGTTAAGAGAAAGGGGGCGGCTTGGACTTGTGAATACTTGTTGTTTAATGGTAACTTTTAGAGTTAAAGAAGAAATTGATATTATTTTCTTTAGATAGTGGAATTTGGGAGTTCCATGTTACTCATACTTTAACAGATTACAAGATGAGATGTCCTTTTCTGGTCGTTTTGTTCAATTAACAGAAAGGTTCACCACCATGTCATAACACTACCACATGAGACATTTTATTATGCTCAAGGCAAATTATTGTTTCAAAATATTCATAACAAATTATTTATTTTGTCAAGTAAGATTGGAAATCTAACTAAAATAGTTGATACCATCCACAATGGTTGATACCCAACGTATTTCTCAAAGCTACGAGTGGCCACCTAGCAAAGCTTGTTTTATATCACTTAGTTTGATGGAGGTTTACTCCCAAACTTTGCAACACTATGCCTGTCATTTCTTTGCCCCAATTTTCTTCTTTATTTTCCTACCGTTTTCTCCCAAATGGGCCAGCTCATATATGGCTCCTAATAATCCAATGAAACCTCAAGCTGGTAACTAGTCTTCAGTCTAGATGGTGAATATCTCTATGATGTAGCCATGATAGGCAGCACCATAGACACATGGTGTACAACACTCCATCCTGGAAGGGCTACCGATGGGGAACCACAGCACGATTCAAGACCAAACTGCTTCACGACCTGGTAATAAGTCAAGAATATGTTGCAAAAAACAATTTGATGTGGATGGGGAAGATGTTTTGTAAAAGAAATCCCCTTTCCATTTGTCTAGTAGTTGGTTCTGGAAAGTATACTGTAAAGACTGTTAGTTGATATTACTTTAGCTAACTTAGTGACTAATTAATCAATCAATAAATAAGGTTAGACAGACGTGATAGGGCTGGTGATGAGCTCTGGCTATAACATGCGGATATCTGTAGGAAATATTGCAATCTGCCACTACTATCTCCATAGCAAGTGTCTGTAGCTTCCCTTCTCACCCTCAAATTGTGCCTTGGAATTAAGGATATGCATTAATTCTGACTTTGCAAAAAGGTGCACATCCTTTCATTGGGTAGATTTATTTTTGAGAGACTTGTTTGAGGAAGGAATTCCAGAGCTGAGGACCTAGACCACTGCCAACGGAGAGGAAAGAAAGGAAGGTGCACAAAACGAAGGCACAAGTTCTCACAGGGTTGCTGGTCATTGCTAGATTCACTGAACAAATATCTTGAATGGACAGGTTGGCTTATGAGGAGAGGTATTTCAGGCTGGGTTTGTATCCATTAAACAGTAAGAGACAACTTGACTGAAACATAAGAACCTAAGAAGACTTCAGAGTGAATGTGAAAAGGACATCACTTCTTGTAGAAAATCTAGAACTGGGGATCAGTGTTTCAAAATACAGCGTAGTCGATTTAAGACAGGGACAAGGAGAAATGTTTCTTCACAGAGTCATGTTACAGAACAATCTTGAAAAAAAGCAGAGCCCTTGAATATTTTAAAGGCAGAGGTAGGTTGATTCTCGATAAGCAAGGGGATGAAAGATCGTCAGGAGTAAGCAGGAACATGCAGTAATCAGCTCTGCCGTGATCTTGTTGAATGGTAGCCCAGTGTTGAGTGGCCTCCTCCTCTCCCAATCCCTATGTCCATACGTTCATTACCAAGATATGTCAGCAATCCTCATTACCAGAACTGACCAGTCAGCTAGAAAATTAGTCTCCCTGTAGGGATCTTGTTAGTAGGATTCTCCCAGTTTTGCATTATGTTCAAAGCATGGCACAAGTGAGCAAGATGTTCCTTAACTGATTAGCATGGAACCAAAGGACAGATCTAAGATGTACAAGACTCAGATAGATGACAACACATTAAAACAGACTTTCTTAAATCAGAGAGCCATACATTGAAATAGGTGTCCTATTTAAAAGGCGTGTATGGCTGCTCCTCCCTAGTCAGTGATTGTTCAGCTCTGCCATCAAGTACTCTCACTGTTGTGTAGATAATTATACTTTGTTGCAATCTCCACATTCCAAAAACATTCCTACATTGCTACAAAACATATGCAACATTGAAACCCACTAATTATAATGAACAGGATTAAAGTGACACTCATGTTTAATGAACTGCATTATATTGCATTTAATCCTTAATTCACATGATACGGTCCAAATTACTTGCTCTTCATACCATTGCTCACATGTTTCCAACTGCCATCAATTTATTTCCTCCAAATGGAAATCAAACATCTTACGTTTGCTTGACTTCATCTTTACAACCTAAAAATGCAGATTGAGCTTTAAGATTATCTCTGATGTATCGGTCAATTCATAACACTTTATACCTACTAATAAAGTGTTGCTATCATAAAGTCATAAGCACAGAAACAGATTCTTCGGTCCTATTCATCTGCGCTGACCAGACATACCAATCTGATCTAGTCCCATTTGCCAGCATTTGGCCCATTTCCCTCTAAATCCTTCCTATTCATGTACCCATCCAGATGCCTTTTAAATGTTGTACATACCTCCACCACTTCCTCTAGCAGCTTGTTCCATACATGCAACATTCCTTGTGTGAAAACGTTACTCCTCTGGTTCCTTTTAAATCTTTCCCCTCTCACCTTAAATCTATGCCTTCTAGTTTTGGTCACTTGGTAAAAATAACCAGTCACTGAGTGTTGGGATGCTTTTTCTCTTGTAGCAAGGATTGTCACTGGGACAATTACCCAAATGCATTGGCCTAAGACTGTTTAGTTGGCACACAGACTAGGAAGCAGAAACAAAAGCAGAAATTGCTGGAGAAACTGAAAAGGTCTGGCAGTGTCTGTGAGAAGGATGCAGAGTTAACGTTTTGAGTCCAGTGACTCTTCAGCAGAACTAGGAATCAGATACATGTTGAATTTGCTGAATGGAAACATGGGGTATTAGGTCTTATGACAACAACAAGAACAGAGGGTGAAGAGAATGAAGAACTGCCCAGTTAAGACAGAACCAAAGAGAGATTTCTTCTCTCAGAGTTATGATTCTGTGAAAAGCTTTATCGCAGAGGGTTTTTGAGGCTAGGTCATTAAGTATAGTCTAGTCTGAGTGAGACAGGTTTTTAGTCGGTGAGAGAACCTAAGGGTATGGGGAAAAGGCAGGAATGTGGAGTTCAGGATGATCAGATCATCTACAATCTCATCCAATGGTGGAGTAGACTGAATGTATTGAATGGCCTACTTCTGCTCCTATATCTTTTGGGAGGGGCTGAAAGACACAGGGGTGGAAAGAAAGAAAACATTTCCATTTCACATTTTATGTCCATTGGCTACGAAACACTTTACAATGACCAATGAAGTACATTGGACATCTACTCCTTACTGCAGTACACAAAGCCCAGCAGCCTATTTCTGCACAGCAAGCTCACACATACAGCAATGAAATAAATACAATGGGATAAGGTATTAGTACCTTGTTTGAGGGAATGGCAAGTAGTAACCAGGAGACTGGGGATAATTCTATTGTTCTTCTTTGAAAAAGTACCATGTGATCTCCTTTTACATCCTGTTGTTAGATGAGCCCTCACCTTAACCTCTCGTGTGAACAATGGGGAGGGTGCAGCAGAACTCCCTCATGAATGACTTGAGTGTCAGTCTTGATACCTTGTTCTCTGGAGGAGAAAACATGATCCTCCAAAATTGCTCAAATAGGGAATGTCAACAGCTGAACCATAGCTAGGAGAGAGACAGAACCAAGGAAAACAAACAGAGCAAAGCTATATGAATGTAAGAGACATCTAAGCCACAATTTGAAGGTATATCTGGCTCACATGCCTTTACAAGGACATCTTACTAGGTGCAAGATGAACTAAGGAGGCAGGAATTCCCATGTGACGAACATTGGAATATAGGAACAGTAGTAGGCCATTCAGCCCAATGGGTGAATAAAACCCAGTGCATATTGTTCCACAGTACCAATGCTTCAGTGTTCAGTTCATCGGCTTTAATTTGGAAAGATAAAAATAGCTGGAGAAACTCAGCAGTCTGGCAGCATCTGTGGAGAGAGAAACAGTTGATGTTTTAAGTCTCATGACTCTTCTTCAGAACTAATAGCAGCTAGAAAAAGGTGGTATATAAGCTGGAAATGGGGCAGGGAGGGTTAAAGGAGTAAGCTGGGATGTGGAGATGGAACCGAGAGAGACAGGCAGGTCAGCTGACAAAGGATGGATGATGGTCAGTCAGGGAAGGAGAAAAGCCAATAGTGGGAACCATAAGTGAGAATAGGTTGGCTGTGCCCATTCCAAGACGGCTTGCTCACTTGTTAGCTCCCACTTACAATCTAGGAATTCCTCCTCCAAGGTATTGTGATTATTGAGTTATACAATCTATATTCAGACTACAGTCACCCCTAATTACAGATGTTTCTTTACTGCATGCATTTCTGATTTCCCATGTAAAACAATTAAGTCCCAGACATCTTATCTGTTTCACTTGTTGCCTGTCTCTGTCTGAGACAACAGTTAACATCAGTGGAAGTGTATGTAGAAAGTATAAAACACATTTTAACTTAACCAATTCACTCAAAGTATCAACAATATTACCAAATATAAATTGTAATTAGTTAACTGAAACTACACTAGTCACCCTTCTGCTAATTTATTAATGAACTTAATTGGAGCATTACCCAGGAATGGTCAGCTGGCCAGGCTGAACAGTTCCTTTGATGTCTTTGCCCTGCCTCCTGGAGAGGGTTGCTCAGGCGCTGTCATTCTCCAGAGGTATGCCACAGATTTCTGGTCACGCTCCAGTTTATCTGTGATCCTCTTATCGTCCTCTTCAAATCAAGTACCAGGACTGCATTCCCTTTCCTTATTTGGTCTGAGTAGCAGCCACTGTATACATAACTGTAACCACATTTATCTTTTAACGCTTGTTCAACTTGTTAAACTCTCAGTTTCTCCAGAGTTTTAACAAGTTCCAACATCTCTGCCTTTTTGATCCAAAGATTTATCTGAGGATCATCATGTTACTCTTCAGCACAATACTAAGCCGCTGCGTGGCAACCGTTAGTTCTCTTTGTTAAAAAGCATCAGTAAATAATTTCCACTCGCATGTTAGTGCATTATTTAAAATGTCATTTTAATACCTTACATGAATTCAAAAACATTACTGTTACAGTAAATGCATGGTTCATAATACCATCATAAACCTTCTCCTATTCGCAATATTCTTTGGTATCTGATCCATTCCCATTCCTTTCCATTTCTTAGCTTTCCATCTTAGCACCAAGATAAAACTATTACCACAATAAGTATAACAAATTGTAATATAACAACAATCATATAGACACATTCCTGATCCACGATAGACCCGGAGCATTCATTCCCCAGTTCCAAAGTTTATTCGAGCCTTGGAGTCGGCAACATCTTGCTGGTCTTCTGCAAGGGCTTTTATTGGTTTCTCGTGTACGGACCATTCATGAATAACTTCCTTGGCTTCTTCAATAATCTTTATCCAGTCTGTAGTAGGATGGGTAGAGGTTCTGTGGCTACAAATTGTCGCAAATCTTCATATTTGTCATTTTGACGTTTGGACAGTTACATACAATTTCTTATTAGGTTCAGGTTTAAAATTTGGTGGCCAATAGCTAAATCAGAAGAAAATCATGAATTGCCACATTATGTCCATTCAAAGTACACTATTTCCATCTCTCTTGATATCCTAAGGCTGGCATGGCAACGTAATAAGTGTGTCCTCCTAGGGCATACTTAAAAGGTTTGTTATTCACTGGTAAAATAAAATCCACCTCAAACAAGTCTTCTCTGATCATTCCTTCAGACGTGCCCAGCAGTTCCTCCCAGGTGGCATTGGGACAAATCCACTCTCTTCACCCCCCCGCCCCCTTCAAAAAGTTTAGTATGTATTGGTTCAATGACATCTTCGAGGAGAAAGTGAGGTCTGCAGATGCTGGAGATCAAAGTTGAAACTTTATTGCTGGAACAGCACAGCAGGTCAGGCAGCATCCAGGGAACAGGAGATTCGACGTTTCGGGCACAGGCCCTTCTTCAGGAATGAGCAGAGAGTGTTCAGCAGGAGAAGATAAAAAGGTAGGGAGGAGGGACTTGGAGGAGGGGCGTTGGAAATGTGATAGGTGGAAGGAGGTCAAGGTGAGGGTGATAGGACGGAGTAGGAAGGAGGCGGAGAGGTCAAGAAGAAGACTGCAGGCCAGGAAGGCGGTGCCGGGCGGGAAGGATCCGGCTGAGACAAGGTGGGCACCTTCCCTTGCAACCGCAGGAGGTGCAACACTTGCGCCCACACCTCCCCCCTCACTCCTCTCCAAGGCCCCAAAGGAAACTTCCATATCCGCCACAGATTCACCTGCACCTCCACCCACATCATCTACTACATCCGCTGCAGCCGGTGTGGCCTCCTCTATATTGGGGAGACAGGCCGCCTACTTGCGGAGCAATTCAGAGAGCACCTCTGGGCCACCCGGACGAACCAACCCAACCAACCTGTGGCACAGCATTTCAACTCCCCCTCCCACTCCACCGAGGATATGCAGGTCATTGGACTCATCCACCGCCAAACCACAACAACCCGACGGTCGGAGGAGGAGCGTCTTATCTTCCGACTGGGAACCCTCCAACCACAGGGGATGAACTTGGACTTCACCAGTTTCTTCATCCCCCCTCCCCCCACCTTGTCTCAGCCGAATCCCTCCAGCCCGGCACCGCCTTCCTGACCTGCAGTCTTCTTCTTGACCTCTCCGCCTCCATCCTACTCCGACCCATCACCCTCACCTTGACCTCTTTCCACCTAGCACATTTCCAAC
>NC_057726.1:62610902-62613333 GCF_004010195.1 Chiloscyllium plagiosum | reverse complement strand
CAGAGAGCACCTCTGGGCCATCCGGACGAACCAACCCAACCACCCTGTAGCACAGCATTTCATCTCCCCCTCCCACTCCACCGAGGATATGCAGGTCATTGGACTCATCCACCGCCAACCCACAACAACCCGACGGTCGGAGGAGGAGCGTTTTATCTTCCGGCTGGGAACCCTCCAACCACAGGGGATGAACTTGGATTTCACCAGTTTCTTCATCCCCCCTCCCCCCACCTTGTCTCCGCCGGGTCCCCCCAGCCCGGCGCCGCCTTCCTGACCTGCAGTCTTCTTGTTGACCTCTCCGCCTCCATCCTACTCCGACCTATCACCCTCACCTTGACCTCCTTCCACCTATCACATTTCCAACGCCCCTCCTCCAAGTCCCTCCTCCCTACCTTTTATCTTCTCCTGCTGAACACTCTCTGCTCATTCCTGAAGAAGGGCCTGTGCCCGAAACGTCGAATCTCCTGTTCCCTGGATGCTGCCTGACCTGCTGTGCTGTTCCAGCAATAAAGTTTCAACTTGGTTCAATGACACCCAAGTCCCTTCACATTTACCCACAGTATGAACTTGCATTAGAAGTCAGATTATCCCCATGTCTGTGTATATGAAGGACCACTCCAGCGTACAGAAGACCTTTATCGTAAGTATTCAAAACCTGATCACCTGATGAAGGAGCGTCGCTCCGAAAGCTAGTGTGCTTCCAATTAAACCTGTTGGACTATAACCTGGTGTTGTGTGATTTTTAACTTTGTACACCCCAGTCCAACACCGGCATCTCCAAATCATTCAAAACCTGATTAGCGAGGATAAGGCTTCTGTGGTGATTCTGCCTCTACCCATGTCCTTAGTTGCTCATCTGACACCCAGTCTGGTACTGAGTCTAACTGTAGCATGTTTGTACTGACCATAGACAGGAACCTATAGTATGTGTTGTCTCATTGGCCAAACTGTCTATGATCATAGTAGAGATATTTTGAAGGGGTTTCAACACATGGATTGCATTGAATACCAATGCTGCCTTCTCTTACTTGTTTTGTCTTGATTCTTGTATTCCTGGCCCATTATTATCTTTATCTTCTCCTACAGTGAATTTTAACTGCACATCCAATTCTGCTATGTCAAGGGTTTTGATAGTGACTGTGCCTGCTGTATAGCCTTCTCCTGTTAATTCAATCAATGCTGTCTTCCTCCTTTTCCTTTCTGCTTCCAAGTAAATCCACTTTGACAAAGCACACTATCTGGAGTAGGTGATCAAAGAGCTGCCAGACTGTACTATCACACCAAGATGGTATCTGTGCATCCACCAGGTTAAATACTGTGTTTATATCCTGGTACCAGAGTAACAGTTTCTTGTGTTTCTTCCAGAACTGACCAAATCCCCCTATATCTCTCTCTGGGACTCACGACATTGTGGCTCTGAAGTGGTACCAGGGGTCATGGTGATAGTAGGTTGAGCGGTCATAGAACCCTACAGTGTGGATGCAGGCCATTCAGCCCATCGCATCCATAGTAACCCTCCAAAGAGCATCCCACCCAGACTCACTCCTCTGCCCTGTAACCTTGCATTTCCCATGGTTAATCCACATAGCCTGTACACTACAGCCAATTTTGCACAGCCAATTCATCTCAACTTTACATCTTTGGATTGTGGGAGGAAATCCATGCCAACATGGGGAGAGAGTGTAAACTCCACGCAGACAGTTGCCCAAGGGTGGAATTCGAACCCAGTCCTTGGTGTTGTGAGGCAGCAGTGCTAACCACCGAGCTGCCCAACTGTAGTTGTGGATGGATTTGCACTATGGAGCATGAAAGCTGGTCCTGTCACTGGATACATACCTAAATTGTCCTCGTTCTCTCTGAACTTTGGGAGAGTCCTAGACCTATATTCTATCAAATTCGCAATTACAGACAATCTCAGACCCTTAGGGAATTTTTCCTTGAACAGATCCTCCAAGGATTAGTTTTGTCTCAGACTCTGTTCCAGATAATTCTTCCTTCTTGGTTGCTGGGGTAAAAACTGGAAAGTAGGGTTGAAACTGCTCAGGGATAGGCCATGGTGATAAAAACACACATCCCCTCCCCACACACAACCATTACCATGACACTTGTTCAGTTGTGTAATATAACCTGCTCAAGCAAAAGATATTATCCCCTCCCATTTATAAAAAAAGTATCATGCTATTCACCGCAGAAGGTGCCGCCATTTCAAGAAAAACGCCAATAATGATTCTCCATGTTCTCCTGGTGATTCTTCTTCCTACAAAACAAACACAATCTGTTCTTATTTACAGTCAAAATGATTTTATTCCAATGACAGATCCTGCATCTCAGGTTACTTGGGCACCTCTCTCGACCTCATCTTGTCCCAGTCTTAGATTAGATTAGATTACTTACAGTGTGGAAACAGGCCCTTCGGCCCAACAAGTCCACA
>NC_057726.1:62507170-62610810 GCF_004010195.1 Chiloscyllium plagiosum | reverse complement strand
CGGAGCACCCGGAGGAAACCCACGCAGACACGGGGAGAATGTGCAAACTCCACACAGTCTGTCGTCTGAGGCGGGAATTGAACCCGGGTCTCAGGCGCTGTGAGGCAGCAGTGCTAACCACTGTGCCACCGTGCCGCCCACAAATACTTTCCCAAAACCAGTCCCCTGGGGGATCTTCCTATCCAGAAATTCCTTTAACTCCAAAGGATTCTAACATAACGTGCTGATAATAGCGATCCATATCGCATTGGTTCCCCCCACCCCTTTTTTCCCATGTTATTAGCTGCGACCTAATTAGCCTCCTTTATCCTTTCGATTAACCTTTGAACCCACTTATCCCTTGTTATGTTATCAACTTCCAGTTCTGAGAGATTCAACCCTAGCAAGGGCTTTAATTCTCTAATTTGTTATTAGTCTGTAAGGGGTAAATCCAGTGGAGGACGACAGTGTTTATCATCATCAGGACATAAGGAAGCACTGTCATCAAGGGGTCTTATGTTGCTGCACCATTTTGGCCAACATATTCCCCAAAGTTTGACTGATCTTTTCAACTATTCCACTGGATTGGGGCCTTTGGTCATGTGGAACCTTTGTTTTATCCCAAGTAATGACCTGACATTCTGCATCACTCGGGCCACGAGTTGCGTCCTTTGATCTGACTCAATATTCCTTGGTAAACTCCAATGTGAAAAGACTTTGTCTAACTGGACCTTGGCCATAAAATTAATGGTATCAGTTAGAGTGGAGAATACTCTATTTGGTGAAGGTACCCACTATGAATAGGATATGCTTATATTCTCCACTAGTTGGGGACAGTAGACTCAAGATCTATCTGCAAGTTTGTGCAAGGTCCTTCAATGAGCCTAGTATGTTTCAAGCTCCTTTCTTAGCATTCCTATCAAGATTATGTTGTGCACGTATCAATCAGTTCTTGATATAATGTTCAACATCGCCTTTCATGTGCACCCACAAGCACACTTAAGTCTTTTCAGGGTGTTCTGTTTCTTGGTGCTCATGACTGTCATGATACCAGTACATCAAGTGGTGCTTTATCTCCTCAGGTACTACAAACTTGCTATCGCACAGGGCAACTCCATCTGTTGCATGTAGTCCCTTTTGTTCACCATAACCTAATTTCTCTCCTTTTAGAAAAACTTTCCATATCCTTCCTCTGTTCTCCTAAGTCTGCGGGGTCTTTTTCTCTTTTTGTGCTCCTATTTCCTCAACCTGCAGCACCCATTCTTCTCCTGCTATTGCCCCTTGTTTAGTCAATTCTTCTGCTTTTCTGTTTGATGAAAACTTAGGATGAGCTTTCATCACTCCACAATCTTTCCCCTTTGTCTTTTCAGTAATGGGGTGGACAGTAGGACCTTTCCAACTGCTGACAAACCCTCTTGCCTCCTGTAAGGTGATATATTCCATCAGCTGTTGCACATATACATACTCCGAGTAGATAACAGATCCTGGATGAAATTTCTCTGGGCGGCTCACTACGTATGCCATGGCTGCCAACTCAGCTGCTGGAGTACTCATGGTCTTTGGCAGTTATAGGGCTATTGTATATTTCCTGTCCATTATTCTTCCCTACATGCAGGTCACATTCTGTCTTCCATTTCCCATCTGTACAGATGAAGAGCCAGCAACAATTTTGAAAGGGTGATTTTTCATTTTGTGTTCGCTTTACCAGTAATCCCTCCTTTGTATTTTGATACCAAAGGTCCCTTGCAATCATTTGCTACCACCACGTGACATTCAGGGAGTGTCCCATGATAAATTAAATTGTCTGCTAACATGGTGGCACTTCAAACCACTTTCACCTCTATGTTCCTCCCTTGTAACAGCAACATCTATCTGGCAGTCTTATTCTGGCTCACTGTGCCATTGTTCCATCCAGCAGCATCCAAAAGGGTCAAAATTGTCAACGGGTCCAATTCGACAACACAAGTAAAATGTTGAACTGCCCAGGCCACCAATAGATGCCTATCACACGTTATATACTCCTATTCTACTGACATGAACATGTGCAAGGCATAGACTGCTGGTCTCAACTGACCATGTATCTCTTGTAACAAGACTGCTGATATTGTGGAATGTGTTGCAGCCACCCCAAGGAGAGTTGTTCAGCTGAGTTTGGGATTTTTAGGTCAGGAGCACTCATCAAGCCCTTCCAAGCCCTATTGCGAAGCTATTATCGCTTCATGTGTTCTGGCTTCCATTCCCATAGACATCTTTCTTTAATAATGTCATTAAGCCCAAAAACAATCTTTTTAATCTGTTCACATCTGTGGTGACGGGAAGTCGAGCTGCTGCTCCAATTTGTTCTTTGTCTATTTGTTTTTTTTCCTCTAGTTATCACCGTTCCTAAATAATTCACTTCCTACCTCATTATCTGAACCTTTTTCAGATTCATTTTCAACCAGAGTTCCTTTAATAGTTGCAACACCGCATTTAGGAGCTAAGATTGCTCCTGTTCGATTCCAGTTTGTAAGAGCACATCATCAACCTTATTATATCAGACAGTCTGGCCTAGAAAAACTCCATAACCCATTGCTTAACCATTGATGGGATACTGTGGAATCCCTGTGGCAAAGCTGTCCATGTATATGGCTGTCCTTTAAGAGGTAAATGCAAATTTATACTGACACTCCTCAGTCAAAGGGATTAAGCTAAATCTATTGCTGATGCCTAATACTGTAAACCATTGTGCTAATTTGCTTTGTTTAATCATAGTTTTGGGACGAGCAGCCACTTTAGGAGCTGGAGCCTGGCTTTTTAACTGGCCAAATTGGAGAATTATTGGTGGAGGCAACATTGCAGTGCTCCAAGTGACTAGACTCTGAATTACTTTCTCAATGTCTCATTCAGTTTGTTTGGGAAACTCACGTTGTTTCTGTGGCTTTGAGTCTGGTCCTTGGGTGCAAGCTTCCTCCTACATCCTCCAATTATGTTTGGTTTTGGTGAAAGCATTTTTATTCTGTTAGTATTGCCTAGGCTGTTGGATCCCAACTCATCTGTAGGACTGACCCACATGTCTCCCATGTGCAAACTCATTCCCTGTATGAACCAACTCGTACTTTAGCAATAGACTGTTCCTCACTCATCCCTGGCATTTGCCAGATCATACAGTTTACTGGGTCAAAACAAAGACCAACTCTTATGCTGCTCCTGGGGTGGTTTTAGTAGGGCCACCCATTGCTGCAAGAGTAAAGGACTAGTTACCAGCCCAATTTGTGAATGTCCCGTAAACAGTTAGAATAACGTCTGCTTCTGTTTTCCAGGTAAATTGAAGTAAAGTGGATGTGTTTACAGTGGTTCCAGATCCCTTTGTATCCCAAAGAAAAAAGTAATAGGACAGCCTCCAACCTTACCATCCACCAAGGATCTTTCCATTCCATCCCTCCCAGCATCACACATCGAAGTTGGAGGCCTAATATTGTCACTCAGCTGGGGTGCATCCTGCTCATTGGCTCTACATTGTTTTGTGGCATGAGCTGGGATCCCCCTAGTGGCAAGGTTCAGGTCTGCGTTTGATTGGTCTCACCTTTGCGAGGGGTTAAACAATCTCCAGCGTAATGACCCGCTGCCTCAGATATAACACCGATTATCACTTCCCATAGTTCATCCACTGCCAACTGCAGCGAGTGGATGTGCCCTTCCCCTGTACCTGTCTCGACCCCACCCCCCCAATCTGATATGGAGGGGTTGGTCCCTCAGCATGTTTTCGTTTCCTTCATTTTTCTAGGACCCCACAGCCCTGTTAGCCGGTGCGATTGTCGTGTTAGTCTTATTTGAATTTCCCCTTCCCATTTCAATGTTCTTGTCATCCGCCTTATTATCTATGCTTTCCTGTGGCCTGTGTCAGGTCAAACACGAGCTTTTTGTTGGGAGTCCTCCGTGATACTAAGATCCGTACCATAGTATTTCGCTCTTGTAGGTTCTGTTGATCCAAGTCCAGCTCCTAAATATTCCGAAACACTGATCAGAGCAGGAGGTGCAAAAGCTATCAGGTGTTCCCTCTTCTGCCTGCACTTAATGATTCCATAGGATTCTATTAGCTCCCACGGCTGATAAAACAGCCTCCTTTAACTTAATGAGGGCTCTCTGACCATCTTCCTCTGGGTAGGGCTACATGGGTGTAGGCACGTTGACAATAGACGGGGGGGGAGAAATTAATCTCTCGCTCTCTAGGAGTTTGTCTTTGCGAACAACTCCAGGGGGATCATTTGTGATCTGACATATCCACAAATTTGACAATGTTGGTCAGTTGCAAGTTTCTTCCCTTGAGCTGTTTTATATACACATTCATAGCAGTCTTCAAATCACTGAATTGCTTTTTCCAACACCTTTTTCACCTCGCGATCTTGTTTAAATGCCTCGTTTATTTTTCTCCCTTTCGAATTTCTCACACGGGTGAAAAGCTTTTTTCTGCAAGCCCGTTTATGTCCTAAGGTCATTATCTCGGCTCGCAGGTTCAGTTTTTCCTGTTGGTTTTCTGCCCTGGCCTGATTTGGAGATGCTGGCGTTGGATTGGGATGTACAGAGTTAAAAATTACAACAGCTGAAATGTGTTGCTGGAAAAGCGCAGCAGGTCAGGCAGCATCCAAGGAATAGGAGAATCGACGTTTTGGGCATAAGCCCTTCTTCAGGAATTACAAGACCAGGTTATAGTCCAACATGTTTAATTGGAATCACTAGCTTTCGGAGCGTTGCTCCTCTAAGTGGTTGTGGAGGACAATTGTAAGGCAATTTATAGCAAAAATTGCTATAATTTTGCTATAAATTGCCTTACAATTGTGTCCTCCACAACCACCTGAAGGATCGGCGCTCCGAAAGCTAGCACTTCCAATTAAACCTATTGAAATGATTTTACCTCTGTCCTGTTCTCCAGCCGATTGCTACAGCCTTCTGCAACTTTTTAAAGTTCCCATTCCTCATGTTATCCTTAGCTAGACTCCAAAACAAAGAGCATTCCTTTGAGTCCCAGACCGAATACCAGCCTTTCCAGGACATTCACCATAGTCTGGTCACATTGATGGAGAAATCCTCTCCAGTCTGAGCTCCCTGGACTCATCACCGACTTTAAAGGTTGTGCTTTTGAGGATCGTTCAGTTTAGCTCCTTCCCCGGGCTGGACGCTTCCTATTTATGGGGTTAGGAAGTAGGTCAGAACAGTAAGACTGGTTTTTGCCAACACCCACCCAGGGACGCCAAACTCTAGTGCCTGTGTCTACCTGGAGGCAGCAGGTGACCTCAGGGGAAGCGAGGTGCAGAAGGCACTCCAGCTCAGACAACCCACTCACTATATTCCCAAATATAAAGCACCAACACCCAAGGAAAAGCCACACCAGCCAACCGTCTGCTAAGTTAATACTACACCCACACAATTACCCAGGGGCCAATCTCAACGGTCCCTCTATTGCCTTGACTTCGCTCCGCCTCCTAGCAACGACTCACCAGCGCGCCTCTTCCCCCGGATGTGACACAACTTCCGGTGGCGCGGTCTTTTATTCCCGATCCACGTTGGCCCCCCCCTCCATCCAATCAAAGACGTTGACGTCATGTTGCTCGGTGCCGGATTCTCCAGTCAGGTACCAGGCTAGCGTACCCCATCCTTATTTGGGCGGGCACGTGGCTGTTACCGCGTTCGCCGTTGAGCACGCGTTCAGCTTGAGCCAAGCAGCGGTCCCTACGTCCGAGTTTTAACCAAACCGCCACGTGGTTCTAATTTTATCCTGGCGACTCAGCTTCTGTCCCCGTCTGGATGACGCTGGTTAATCGCTCGCTTGAGGCGCTGATTGTCTGTCTGCCTGCCTGCCTTCCCAGACCGCGCGCGCGCGCGTAGGCCTCCCGGGAATTGTAGTTCCACCTCTCCAAATTCAGGGGGAATCGAGCGCCGCCCGAGGGACTACAGCCCCCAGAGAGCACTGCGCGCCACGCATGCGCACGTGTGCAGGCTGCTCGGAACGCATGGCGGCGGTTGGGCGGGATGGCGAGGTGGCTGCTCCGCTCCCCCTCCCGCTCCCTGGAGTCGGTGAAATTGTGAGGAACCGAGTCATTAATGCGAAAGGATAGTACAGCGGCCTGTTCCGATTCTGGTGAGCGGGGGGGGATTTGTAAGGGCTGGGCCGTTAAAATCAGGCGAACTTAAGCTTGGGCCTGGGCCTGGGGCCAGGAGCCAGGACATTGACATTGACTGGGCTTTCCCAATTCAGTTTGATGATCGTGTCCAATCCAATCCTCAATTGTGTTTTTACTGGCATTGGGAAATAACGAGGTGGCAAACTGTACAGGACAACTGATCCAGGAGCTGTAAAGCTACTCTTTGAGGGCAGCATGGTAGGCTGACACGTGGAGCTGCAGCTGGAAATCAGTGAACTGCTTGGAAATTAATGATCGGCACAACTTTGGAATCACACCTAAATATTAATTAGCAGCAATAACTAACTGAATTGGGCATATTTATGCCGTTTTAAAATCTGATGAGGGTTAAAGATCTCTTTGTTTTGTGCAAGACCGTTTAACCTCTTGAAAATGTGGGTTTTATTTAGTGCATCCCTGATCAATTTTTGAATTTTCTTCAACAGATGTTGAAGAAAAGTAAATTATTATTCGGATTGTGAAATTGGAAGATCAGTTGCAATTCAGATGTTATGTAAGTTAAATAATATTTTAACTGTGAATAATGTTCTGATTTTACAGTCCTATTCTTGTAAGTGCCCATTAGTAGTGGTCTGATGTGATCTTAAATTTGTTATTCTCGGGGCTTGAATTCTTTGATTCCTGAAGTTGAATGTCCTCACATGGTCTAAATAAGTGGTAAGTAAATGCTTTTTTTCTGATGGTTTTTAATGCAGAGCCATAGAATTTTGCAGTACAAAAACAACTTAATTTTTTTCCCAGTGAGTTTATGATTTTAGGACAGCCCATAGTGCTTTATGGCCAATTAAATGTATTTAAAATGGTTGTACTGTAGGAAGCAACTTTGATGCATCAAGAGACCACATTTGAGGTAAATGAATAGCTAGTCTTTTTAAAATGTTGGTTGACCAATAAATACAGGTGAGGACACTGAAGGGATTTCCCTGCTCTTCAAAATAACATGGCAAGTTGTTTTATATCCATCTGAGAGGGCAGGGGAATCTTAGTTTAACATTTCATTCGAAAGATGGTACATCAGACACCTCATCTGTGTCCGTTGCTCTCGACGTGGTTGTCTTTACAATAGGGAGACAGGATACCAACTTGCTGAACGTTTCAGGGGACATTTCTGGTACACTCACCAGACAATCGCACCGCCCTGTGGCCGACCACTTCAACTTCCCCTTCCACTCTGCCAAGGGCATGCAAGTTCTTGGCGGCCTCCACCGCCAAATCCAAGCCACCTGACGCCTGGAAGAAGAGCACCTCATCTTCCACCTTGGGACTGTTCAACCACATGGCACCGGCTTCATCAGTTTCCAAATCTGCCCTTACGCCACCTCATCCCAGATCCAACCCTCCAATTTGGTACCGCCCTCTTGAACTGTCCAACCTGTCCACCTTCCTTCCCACTTGTCCACTCCACCCTTCCCTCTGAAGTATCACCATCACCACCACCTGCATGTACCTATTACCTACCTGCTACCCCCCCCCCCCCCCCCCCCCCTCCCCCTCCCTCTCCACTTGACTGAACATCCTTCCCACATCCACATTCCTGATGAAGGGCTTATGCCCGAAACGTCTTATTCTCCTGCTCCTTGGATGCTGCCTAACCTGTTGTGCTTTTCCAGCGCTACACTTTTCAACTTGATCTCCAACATCTGCAGTCCTTCCATCTGACAGTACTATTTCAATACTTTACTGGATTGTCAGTCTAGATTTATATCTTTGCAGCTCTCCTGTGGAGCTCAGACCTAAAAGCCTCTAACTCAGCAAGTGAGCTACTTATTCGCACTGCACAATGAAGCCATTCCCTCTAATATGTTTGCCTTTCTCCATACCCTTTGAAGTTTTGCTTTTGCAAGTATTTAACAATTTACTGAGAGCCTGGTTAGTTATGATGATCTGGAGAACACTGCCTGAAATGGTGGTGGAAGCGACTTAATAACTGTGAACTGGAAAGTGAATCAGTACCCAGAAAGTGGAACATTTGTAAAACTGAGCAGAAAGATCAGGGAAGTGCATCTAACTGGACCACACTTTTGAAGAGATACAGCTCCATGGATGTATTCAGCGCTACATCATTCTATGATGTGGAGGTCATAATTATGCTGATGCACAGAAGACTTTCCCAATAACTTTGCATAGGGGTTTTGATAAAGACAGTCTTCACTATCACTTTCTTTTCAGTCCAAACATTAGTTTATTCACTGACAGCATTGTCCTTTTTTTTGTCTCTGAACAGTGCACTATTCGATGTAATCATGAGACTGGTTGTGAGATTTTCTTCGTCCTGTGATGAGAAGATACTGGTTTGAAATGATGAATCAGTGAGAATGCTGATGAACTTGTTGGATCTAAGGAGCAAATGTCAGATGCAGGCACAACAACATAAGGTACAGTCCTGGCTTTTGGAATTTTGAACAATGATTTGTAATCTTACCAAAGTTCTAACCTTCTGGAATAAATAGCTATTTCACTTTGGCAATATCATTGGTATTGTGTTCCTTTATGAATGAATTGCTTATGGCAGTCAGAGCTATCCAGTTAATGGGTTAACTACATTAATTAATTCTTTAAAAACTGTATAAAAATACAGTGCAAAGGACTTAATATGAGGGCTTATTTTAGAAAATTTAAATATCTAGTTTTATTTGTAGTTGAATAATACTTATTGTAGCATGCAATACTTTTAATTTATCCTCAAAGTTCTTCTTTATTTCCTTTCTTCTGCTCCATGCCCAAGTTGAATGATGAATGATGCTTGCATGTATTATCTGAACTGTCAGTGACGAATTTTGAAATCATTCTGAGAACTTGGGATCTTCCCTTCTTGATTTTCTGTAACGCTAGATTGCATATTTAGATTAGATTAGATTACTTACAGTGTGGAAACAGGCCCTTTGGCCCAACAAGTCCACACCGACCCTCCGATGAGCAACCCACCCAGACCCATTCTCCTACATTTACCCCTTCACCTAACACTATGGGCAATTTAGCATGGCCAATTCACCTGACCTGCGCATCTTTGGACTGTGGGAAGAAACTGCAGCACTCGGAGGAAACCCACGCAGGTACAAGGAGAATGTGCAAACTCCACACAGACAGTTGCCAGGCGGGAATTGAACCTGGGTCTCTTGCGCTGTGAGGCAGCAGTGCTAACCACTGTGCCACCGTACTGCCCATATGTAAGACCAAAGGTTTGCCATCTCTGCCTACTATGGAGTTGGACTTCATACAATGTGCAATTATATTTAAATGTAAAATAATTTTTCATCAAAGTGGTCTTGTTTCATAAGATGTTTGGAATACTCCTATAATATTTGCCAAGTCTGTTCACCAAGTATCACATTTGGACAGTTGACATTTTTCTGATAAGTAATCAAGTCACTTTGTTAAGAGACAGCACAGTCATGCAATTAAAACTACGTTTTTGTTACTCTGGAATCTATTGTCTCAGCATTGATCAGAGGAGGTATTAGCACCAAATTGAAGCAGGAAAGATCCTTAAAAAGGAGTTTTCGGTGAATTGCGTGAAAGAGGACAGAGTATTTTTCTAATGCAGCGATATTTAAGTTGAGAATAGCCTTCCAAAGAAATGATTTATTGTACTGTGTGGACCTTTTATGTCAAACTCCTGAGCAAAAATTCAACTTTCTTTAGTTTGAACATTGCCCTCTGGTGTGATATTAAGGAATTGCTTTGAAAGAAGTTCTGAAGCTTTGTGTAAGGTATCCAGTTGAAACAAAGCATCGAACATTAGGTATTAAAGGAATCAAGTGAGAAGGGTACAGATATTAGGGGATGATCAGCATACCCATAATTGTTATTTTCATCATGGTTTTAAACACTGTTGAGCACACTATAGGTTTGAACTGAGTACTGATTTTCATCATGGTTTTAAACACCGTTCAGTACTCAGTTCAAACCTATAGTGTGCTCAACAGTGTTTAAAACCATGATGGAAACAGCAATTATGGGTATAAACTCAATTTAAAAGGTTTTTTCTCATAGTTTGTAAATACTGTGTTAGTGGGCGGCACGGTGGCACAGTGGTTAGCACTGCTGCCTCACAGCGCCAGAGACCCGGGTTCAATTTCCACCTCAGGCGACTGACTGTGTGGAGTTTGCACATTCTCCCTGTGTCTGCATGGATTTCCTCCGGGAGCTCCGGTTTCCTCCCACAGTCCAAGGATGTGCAGGTCAGGTGAATTGGCCATGCTAAATTGCCCGTAGTGTTAGGTAAGGGGTGGATGTATGGGCGGGTTGCGCTTCGGCAGGGCGGTGTGGACTTGTTGGGCCGAAGGGCCTGGTTCCACACTGTAAGTAATCTAATCTAAGTAATCTAATCTAATCTTTTCCAGTGTGATTCCTAGTTCTGTAATGTGATATTTGGCATACATAAACTGAAATTATGACTGTTAAGCTGCTAAATCGGAGAGTTCAGGATATTTCCTTCCAGTTTGTAAATCTTTTTGTAGGTCATGTAATTCTGAACAGTAAAAGTATTCATAATTTTATGTGCATGAATGTTGAATGATACTGTAAAGGAAAGCTTTAACAATGTCTGCAATCCATTTTGTTTATTAAAACTGAGCTCCCAAATGAGCTTTTGTTTCTCCTAACCATCTCCCTACTGAATCTCTGTACTTTTGTTGAAATGAACCACAGCTGTTGTGTGCTTTAAAGGGATTGAATCACCAATTTAGAGCAGGATAGGCCCATTGTCACTTCTGTTGTTGAATGAGTTTCAGTTCCTCAACTAGGACTAAGAGCTTATCGTGTAGAGTGACACTCAGGCCTGTTATTGCTTTTTAGCCAACACTAGTCTTTCAGCAGATGACAAAAAGAGAGATCAATGATGAGATCATCCTGTGTCAAAAAGCTGTCACTTTTTCGCAAAATAAATTGTGTTCTGAGCACATGGTGCTGTATAGAAATAAAGATGTTATATGGAGGTGCAAATGCATCCTGTCAGCGGGCTCTTCATGGTCGTTTGAGTAGCACATTGTATTTAAGCTATGATCTTGCCATTTATAAAGGAATGTATGAATTGGAAGCATGAGCTGGTCCTCAAACCTGCTCTGCTATTTAATAAAGTTGTGATTTTATTGTGCCCTCAACCATCACTTTCCTGCCAACCCTAATATACCTCAATGCTCTTGTTAGGCAAGAATATCTATACTTCTTCCTTACAAATACTCACTGACCCTGCCTCCTCTCTTTGGGGAGCAAGTATCTGAAAGACCTGTGCATCTTTAACAGAGAGAAATACTCCTTGACTCTGTCTTAAATGGGAGTCACTTCTAAAAATTTGTGTCCTTTTCTACTTCCTTCCACAAAGCAAAGTATAATTTCCTGTCAAGTCCACTCGGGATCTTGTATATTTCAATAAGATCATCTCTCTGAATGTGAATAGAAACATCTCCAACATCTCCAATTTATAATAAGAGAACCCCTCATCCCAGGAATCAGTTGAGTGAACCTTCTCTGAAATGCTTCAATTCTGTTATCTCAATTTGTAAATAAAGAGATCAAAGCTATAAATGTGACTGTAGTAGTGATCTGATCGATGCCCTGTAGGAAATCGAGTGCTTGATGACGTGCGGAGAGAATGGGCTCGTGGGCCACTTTTGTGCTGTATAATTCTTGTATGCTTTTATGTTCCATTCCCTGTTTTAGAGTCTGAATTTAGTCCAGCCCAGATGGATGGTCAGAAGTGATTGATATAGAATAATACATTTGGGTGTTTTTCATTTAGTGCAAAATATGCTTGCACACGTGGCATGATTTGCTACCAGTCTCAAACAGATATGCACCCTCATGCAAAAGAGTCCACTTTATTTCAGGGAATTTGCAAGCAAAAAGGCAACATGAAGGGAGAAAATATGTGCAGTGAGTTATGATCTGGATATGATAGGGCAAGTATTTTTGTGTACTACTTCATAATTTTAGAGTGTGTTGGTTGTCGTTTTGTTAATACATAATTAGATCAAAATCTTTTCCAATGAAGTGCAGTGGGAGTTTGATAAACAAAGGGCTTGCTGTTTACAGCCAGACCATCCTTTTGACTAATTCAGTAATATTTCTTTGACAGTAGAAGTTTATAAAATCATGAAGGGCATGGATACGATGAATAACCAAGGTCTTTTCCTGGAGGTGGGGGAGTCCAAAACCAGTGGGTACAGTTTTAAGTTGAGAGGGGAAAGGTTTAAAAGAGATCTAGGGGACAACCTTTCACACAGGATGGTGTGTGTATGGAATGAGCTGCCAGATGAAATGATGGAGACTGGTACAATTACAACATTTTAAAGGCATCTGGTTGGGTGCATGAATAGGAAGGGTTCAGAGGGGTATGGGATTAGATTTATTTAGGATATCTGTTTGCATGCACGAGTTGGACTGAAGGGTCTGTTTCCTTGCTGTACATCTCTGTGACCCTTATTGTCTTTTTCTTTGTCTGTGAACAGTGCACTATTCCACCTCATTTGCAAGATTGGCTGGGAGTTTCTTAGTTCCATCATGTGAGGATCCTTCGAAATGAAGAGTCGAAGAACAATTGATAACTGAGGTGCAAGTGAGAAGTGTAGGTACAATTCTGTATATTGGAATTTTGAACAAAACTTGCAAACCTGTCAAAGTCGCAATCTTTCTGAATAAATAGAGATTATATAATGTATCAGAGCATCACGGACTTTCAGTTCTTCTGATTAATGCACTGGGAAAGTTTTAAGGTTACCCAGTTAACAGGTGAACTGTATTAAGCACTTGCTGACTGATTAATCACTGTTTTAAAATGATGTAAAAAAAGAGTTAGTGCACTTTTAGATAATATGAACGTAATTATGTGTAACAATTTCTTTTGGTCAAAATTAAATTTTGAAGTCTGTCTTGGAAAGTCCTCTTCTCCCACAGTGCTCAAGTTCAGTGATGAATGATATTTGCATGTATTATCTGAACTGCAGGTGACGAGCATTAAATTATTCTGAGAGCTTGGGCCGTACTCTTATGTTGATTCTGTGTACATTATCTAATAGAGGTAGTATTGGTATTTATAATACTCTCACAATGGTCATAGACTTCATACAACATATTATTTTCTCAGCTTGTTTCTCTTACTTATCCATGGAGCTGGGATTTCATACAGCAGATAATCCAATCCAATCTGTAACTGCAGAGCAGATTTCCAGTGAAGTGGTCTTGCCTAAAGAGATTTTTGAAACATTCTTGTTCCTTTGCTGAATCTGACTGTCGATCATTTTATTTGGACAGGGGAGGTTTTGATAATATATCTGCTTTACAAACTTGCTTTGTCCACACAGGATAACTGTGCCAATTAAGAATATTTTGGGGCGTTGAATGTATAGCTATGATAACTTTGAGGCTATTGGCAGGTCTCATCAAACTGGAACAGAAAAGGCCAGTGTCCTTTTTCTTGATTGTGCACTAGTTGATTGCAGCATTTTTTTAAAAATACGTTGATATCTGAAATGATTTTCCATAAACTCTTTGCACCAATTTATCCCTCATATCGAAATCCCACTGGTTGAAAATTCATTTCGAAGTTATCGAAATCCCACTGGTTGAAAATTCATTTCGAAGTTTAACTTTCTTTACCTTTAGCATTGTCAATTGGTGACATCTTTGGGAAATGGTTTGGGGGAATTATTCTCAACTCACGTTGTGAAGATGCCCAGTTAAACTGTTGTTAGAGCAACAGGGTGAGAAGTGTACAGAGTATAAAGGGAATAGTAGATATAAATGGTGACATGACATTTGAAATAGCAACGTTTAAGCTAAGATAAAATGTTTATATCCAGTTAGTCGCCTGAAACTATCATTAGAATATTTTGTATGCTGCTATGTTATTAGGATAACGTTTCCACTCTGGTTCCATAATGATTATTTTGTGTCTATTAACTAAGCAGTAATGATGTCAGTTCAACTCATAACTCCAAGATTTTAGAATATTTCCTTCCAGTTTGTGGAATTTCTTCATGGGTCATATTATCCTATGAACAGTTCATGTATGTATAATATCAAGCTGGAGTGTCTAATAATGCAATAAAGGGCAAATACGTCTGCCTACTCCCCCTTTTATTCATTTGCTAAAAGTGAAAGCCCTAAAATTAGTATTGGTTGGTTAGCTCAGTTGGCTGGACTGCTGGTTTGTGATGCAGTGCAAGACTAACAGTATGGAGTCAGTTCCCACACTGGCTGGGGTCACCGTGAAGGTTCTGCTTTAATAGAACATAGAACATTCCAGCGCAGTACAGGCCCTTCAGCCCTCGATGTTGTGCCGACCTGTGGAACTAATCTGTAGGCCATCTAACCTACACCATTCCATTCTTGTCCATATGCCTATCTAATGACCATTTAATTGCCCTTAAAGTTGGCGAGTCCACTACTGTTGGAAGCAGTGCGTTCCATGCTCCTATTACTCTGACATCTGTCTGATTTCTATCACCCCTCTATTTAAAGCTACATCTCCTCATGGTAGCCATTGCCATCTGAGGAAAAAGGCTGTCACGGTCCATCCTATCTAACCCTCTGATTATCTTATATGTCTCAATTAAGTCACCTTCTCTCTAACGAAAATAGCCTCAAGTCCCTCAGCCTTTCCTCGTAAGACCTTCTCTCCATACCAGGCAACATCCTAGTAAAACTCCTCTGAGCCCTTTCCAAAGCTTCCACATCCTTTCTATGATGCGGTGACTAGAACTGTACGCAATACTGCAAATGTGGCCTCACCACAGCTGCGACATGACCTAATGTTTTCGAAACTCAATCCCTCCATCAATGAAAGGTAACGCACTGTATGCAGCCGTAACAACCTTATCAATCTGGGTGGCAATTTTCAGGGATCTAAGTACCTGGACACTGAGATCTCTCTGTTCATCTACCAAGAATCTTACCATTATCCCAGTACTCTTTTATTCCTTCCTGAATCACCTCACACTCTGAATTAAACTCCATTGGCCAACTACAGCATCTCTGTATCCTACAACATCCTTTGTCACTCTCCTCAACTCTACTGACCTTTGTGTCATCTATAAATTTACTAACCCATCCTTCTATGCCCTCATCCAGGTCATTTATAAAAATGACAAACAGCGGTAGACCCAAAACTAGTAAGTGAGCTCCAGGATGAATATTTCCCATCAACCACGACCCTCTGTCATCTTTCAGCTAGCCAACTTCTGATCCAAACAGCTAAATCACCCTCCATCCCATGCCTCTGTATTTTGTGCAATAGCTTACCGTGGGGAACCTTATCAATCACCTTTCTGAATTCCATATATACCACATCAACAGCTTTAACCTCATCCAGCTGTTTGCTCACCATCTCAAAGAACTCAATAAGGTTTGTGAGGCATGACCTATCCTTCACAAAGCCATGTTGACTATCCCCAATCAACTTATTCCTTTCTAGATGATGATACATCCTATTTCTTATAACCCTTTCCAACAGTGTACCCACAGCCGAAGTAAGGTTTATAATTACCAGGGTTGTCTCTACTCCACTCCCCTTCTTGAACAAGGGGAGAACATTTGCTATCCTCCAGTCTTCTGGCACTAGTCTTGTGGACAATGATGACATAATCAAAGTCAAAGGCTCTGCAATCTTCTCTCTGGCTTCCCAGAGAATCCTAGGATAAATGCCATCCGGCCCAGGGGACTTATCTACTTTTACATTTTCCAGAATTGCTAACATCTCCTTGTAAACCTCAATCTCATCTAGCCTAGTAGCCTGTATTTCAGTATTCTCCTTGACAAACATGACTTTTTCTAGTCAATGTGTGTACTGATGAAAAGTATTCCCAGCCCCCCTCCTTGCCTGAGGTGTGGTGACCCTCAGGATAAACTCAGCTTTGCCTTGGTCTCTGAGGTTACAGGTATGTTCATTTTCATAGGCTTCTGTTCTGTATAACCTTCTCCCTTTTGAATATAATGGGATTAAATAAAATTAGGCCCAAACTAATATTATTTCAAGAGGAATGGTTACCAATACAAGAGCTGGATAGGTTTCAATATCCCTTTCATAACCCATGCCCCTCATTAGTGAGTCCAGAGGCTATAAGTATGATCTTTACTCCAGGATTGTAACTCAATGTAGACTTCCACTTCATTAATTGATCTTTGTCACTTAACTAGATTGGTGTTTGATATCTTTGTGTCAACAAATTTCTCTATTTGACTGTTTGTAATTATTTTTCAAATTAATTTTACGTCAAGCACAATGGAAACAGCTGCATGCACCATGTCAGCATGCTATTTTTGGTGGATTGGTGGCACAGTACTGAAGAATTGATCTTGCCATCTTGATGCCTACTTTCAATCTAGTCCAGAAGGATGGCTAAAACATGTCCAAGAGCAATGTGTTTTCATCGCCTCCTCTCAGTGAATTATGGATTTAGGTCTATGACACAAGGTTAACTCTCATATAGTCCCAATTAGGACTGCCCCTCAGTCAACCTACAGGATACCCAATGGGGAGTTTATTAAAGGGAGTTGGCAGAAGAACCCAAAGTAGACTGAAAGGGAAGAATTATATGAAGCCAGTTATGATCTGGAATGTACATTCTGAAATAATTATTGAATAATTCAAAATTTAGGATTTGATCAATAATCGAAAGGCAAATGTGTTCGGATCATAGAATCCTTAGTGTGGAAAGAGGCTATTAGGCCCATCAAGTCTCCACTGACCCCCAAAGAGCATCCCATGCAGCCCCACAACTTCATAATTTACCATGGCTAATCCATCCCCGTACACTCTGGATAATTTCACATAGCCAATCTACCTAACCTCCGTATGTTTGAACTGATACTATGGAAGATTAGGAATCTGGGACTAATTCAATAATTCTTTAAAATAGTTAATATGGATGTAATGGGTTGGATAACTTTATAACGTGTGTTATTTCATTTTATAATTCACTGATGTGAAGGCTGCCGTTAGGTCGGTGCAGAGATGGATCAGAACCTTTCCTAATTACGTTCCGGGGTGTTTGATGAAATTAGCCAGGGCTTGCAGCCCAAACATTGACTTAAGCACTGACGTATGTTGAGCCTTTAATGTTTCTTTCTTTGCCTCTGAACAGTGCACCGTGTTGGCATCAGTCTGAGACCTTGTTTGGAAGGAGTTTCTTAGTCTCATTTTGTGAAGCTATTTGAAGTGAAGAATTGAGAATGATAACTGAGCCAGTTAATATAGGAAGAAGTACTGGGAGCTGCAGGCACATTTATTGGAGGTACATTTCTATCTGTATTGAAACTTTGAACAACAGTTTGTGATTTTGTCAAAGCAGCAAACTTTCAGAATAAATAGCAGATGGTGTTTCATATGAATATCTTCCTAAGTTTTAGTTAATCATTTAGTGCCCTGCTTATTACATTTGAAAAGCTACTCTGGTTGACACATTGGCCATATTAAATACCAGTATAATAGATAATGTATTAAAATAGAGATTTAGTGTAAATGCGCCTTTCAGATGATGAGCTCATTGCTCCATGAGTAAAACCTAGCTTTCTGAATTTTCCCTGGGTTATGCCTTCTTTCTGTCTCTTACTTCCTCCCCAAGGTTCAGTGATGAATAGTGGTTGCATGTATTATCTGAATACTGTGACGAACATTAAAATGATTCTGAGAGCTTGGGGTTTTCCTTCCTTTTATCCAATTGTACATACATGTTGTCTAATAGAGTTTTGACGTGTTCATAATACTGTTGTAATAGTTCTTGATTATTTCTGCCATGCCATTTTTCAGTGTACTTGACCAGGTAATCGTCATGTGCTGCAGCTATCGGTTTTATCCAGCAATCTGCTATATATATATAAAAACCCTATTTGGGTTGAGCAATATCGCATGGGCTGTTACCTCTCCTAGTCAGTGAGCAGGCTTTTTATTATTAAAAGAAGTGGTTTCACTGCAAATATGGATGTCCGAAAATGCTCTAAGGGGTGGTTTAAATTCTTCGCTAGACCTTGGTTTAAAAGACCAGTACCGTTAATAGTATGTACATTCCATTAGTACTGTCAGTGGAGTGTGGTTTGACACTGTATTGCTCAGATGCAGTTCTGGTAGTGAGATGAAATTGGGTTGCAAATCCAGAATTTACACCTCAAATCCTTTTAGCTAATCTGAAGTAAAGCTGCTTAGCATTTGTGCCACAGTTGCTATAAACAGAGTGACTGTCTAATAGAGGAAAAGTTTCCTCTTTATTCTCCTATGATGTTAGGAATGTGTTTTGGAAAACTTAAATCGAGTTTACTTGTAGTCATGAAAAATCCACAATAGAATCCTTCTTTGCCACTTCCTCAACTCCACCTTTTAAACAAATTAGTTTACTTAAATTTTTCATGATGGCACCACACAGCATAACTGTAGTTTGCATTAGTTCATTTTTTGTTGATGTAGTAGATAGTGTTTTATAATTTTTGTAATACTGTACTAAAGGATGGTGTAAATTTAAATCCACTTTTGATGTCTCAATTACCCATCCATCGTATAATTAAAGATATTCTGTCACATCTACAAATGCAGTTCATATTTCAAGATTTTTTTTGAATACTCCTGTACATTTGCTCATGCTGTTGTTCAGGCATCACATGCAGACATGGAGGTTTTGATAAGAGTGAGAGTACCTATACGTACTCATGATGTCAGCATGACCACAGAGCCTAACAGACAGATAAAGGCAGTTTCGGTGTTTGTTCACCCTGGAAATATTTAGCCTCAGAGTTGACCATAACAGATGTTATCATATTATGTTATGGTTAATAAGTATGAATACTGAGCTGGGAGCAGAATAAAAATCTTTCACAGATTTGTTATACTACAGAAGGGAGGCAGTGTCCTCTTGGATATGGCATTTTGCAAATGTGGATATTCTGTTTTTAGGATTCTTTGCACTGTAGTTGGCTGTTTCAAGAAAGTGTTTGTGTAGCCTTATCTTGGGTCATAATCTGTCTGAGCGAGCTTCCACTTAAAACGAAAGGAAACTGAATTTATAACAGTACTCTCTGGTGAAGCCATTGGGGAATGGTTGAGGGGTTTATGGTTGTACTGATGTTAAATGAACTATGTGAAAGGCTTATGTAGTTGAGGGAACAAGCACTGACTATAGATTTAAATGTATTTCGGATATACCTTTTCAGTCTGTGGAATCTGTTCATAGGTCATGTTATCCTGCACGATAAAAATAGTAAAGTCACTCTAATAAAGCTGCAAGGTAGAAAGACATCTACTGCTGTTTTATTCACAACTAAAATTGAAAGCTCTCAAATGTAATACAGGTTTCTGTTTTTCTTACCTGTTGCCCTACTGAGGGGAAGTAGTTGCCAGTTTAGAGATGGCTATGGCATAATGTCATTTTCTGTGACTAGATTCTGTCTCCAAAGTTTGTGAATTTGAGCTCCACCCCAGAGCTAGCACACTTAGTTTGGGCTGATACTTCAGATAACTGTTAAACCAAGATGAGGATAGATCCTGTCAATGAATGCCAGCAAAATGGATCTTTTTGTGAGGATAATCCTGCATAAGTCATTTTTTCTCCAAGTAATTGATTGGCAAGTGCGTGGAAATTTTTGTAATACATAGTATTTTGTGATAGTGTTTCATGTTGTTGATAATGGTCAAGTGGATTGCGCAGTGCATTTAAGCATTTCTCCTTCATCGAACCTGTGGTGAATCCATAGCAGATAAATGGCTAGAACGTTGCTGTAGGAATAAATGAGATTGGACAGTCTCCATTCAGTGGCCATTGGAGTTGCGCCTACCATATCAGTTCAGTTCAGTTAACAAACACTGACTGTTGATACACTGACCTCAGGCTTTCTGACAGATTTCTTTGGTAAATGTTGGTTTGAGTATCTTCCTGGTCCCAATATCTAATCTCTAGATGTCTCATTAACCTTCTCTATTCTTTTATTTTGTCTCCGAACAGTAGACCATCCTGACTACAGACTTGAGAGAAGAACCTTACGGTCTGAAGGTGAAGATAATTGTTTGAAATTTAAAAAAATTAACGGATGAAAAAAATCAGTTGAAACCTAAGGGGAGGCAGGCAGTCACTTCAGGTGCAACATTGTCGGTATTCTAGAAACTTTGAGCAACAGTTTGAAGTCTTGTCATAGCAGGAACCTGCTGACATAAATATCAGCAGTTGTAGTGTACTTTCAAGTTAGCTAATATCACATGCTTAACATGTAATTTTTGTCACTGAGCAACATAAAGGTGTCAGGACAGAAGACCGCAAACTTGGTCAGAAGTAAGTTATAAAGTATTTTTGGAGGAGGGAAGAACTTGGTCAGCATGGACAAGTTGGACCAAAGGGTCTGTTTCTGCACTGTACATCTGACGCCGGAGAGGTTTAGGGGAAAAAATTTAGAACTTTAGCAACCATATTCTTAAGTCCCTAATTAGGAGTAACTAAAATTGATGATGCTCAAGAGGCTGGAATTAGAGGACTACAGATATCTTGGGAGGAATGTGGATTTGGTGGAGGTCACACAATTAGAAAGGAACTAAGCCATAGAGAGATTTGAAAACTAGGATGGTGATTATGTAATTGAGGCTTTTTGACTGGAAGCCATATGATTCTGTTCTGAAATGATGCTTGGAGTGAGTTAAGTTACAGACAGCAGAGACTTGGGTGAACATACATTTATGTTGGGTAATTAAGTCAGAATAAGATGAAGGAATGAGATGGGACAGAATGTGGAGAATGATGGAGTTCAGACTTTAATTTACCACATTATAGGGCTTCGTTTTTTTTACCAGTGTGCTGGTTAAAGCAGACAAGAACATATTCATTTAACAGATGAGACTTTAAATACCCATTAATAGATTACTTGTATTTTAATAGTCCATTTAATGGGTGCTCATGTCTACTTAGATATTTATGAAAATAAATTCTAAATCTAACCTAGGTAGTACCCCTTCCTCTGCCCAGTTCAGTGAGTAATGTTTGCATGTATTATCTGAACAGCCAGTGGCGAGCATTAAAGTTACTCAGAGCTTTAGATCATGTTTGTTCTGCTGATTTTACAGCTGCTGCAAGAGGATATGCACAAAATGATAGCAGAGATGAATGATGCAAGAACCACTAACTTTACCACTTATTATCCCATACCTCCTAGTTTTCAGTCTGATGAACATATCAGTACATAAAAACCTTCTGGGTTGAACAGTGTCACTTGATGCACTGGTGAAAAGCAGATATTTTCATATTGTGATAGTGAAACTTGAAAGGGTTCAGGAAAGATTTAAGGATATTGCCTTGCTGGGGGGAGTGGGGAGAGAGGCTGAAAAGCCAGGGCTATTTTCTCTGGAGCATCAGAGGCTTATAGAGGTTTATAAAACCATGGAGGGGCATGGATAGGATAAATAGACAAAGTCGAGAGGGCATAGGTTTAGGGTGAGAGGAGAAAGATATAAAAGGGACCTAAGGAGCAACTTTTTCACACAGAGGGTTGTACGTGTATGGAATGAGCTGCCAGACGAAGTGGTGAAGGCTGATACAATTGCAACATTTAAAAGGCATCTGGATGGGTATATGAATAAGGAGGGTTTGGAGAAATATGGGCCAGATTAGGTTGGGATATGGACAAGTTGGACAGAAAAGTTGTTTCCATACTGTACAGGAATCATTATGGTTTCACTATTGGAATGTACCCTGCTTGACTTTTGTGTACATCTGTAATGAAACAATTACTGGGCCTGTCCCCAGACCTAAGTCCTAAAATTAGGAATCCAGCTGAATAATTTCTTAGTAGCAGGGTTGCGAAGAGCCACAGTCATTTCATTATTTGGCACAAATGTTATTGTCTATTAAGAGGAAAGAATTACCTGGATGTAGGTTTGCTCGCTGAGCTGGAAGTTTCATTTCCAGATGCTTTGTCACCCTAAGTAACCTCTTCAGTGGGCCTCCAGGTGAAGCCCTGCTGCTGATTCTTGCTTTCTATTTATGTTTAGGTTTCTTTGGGTTAATGTCATTTCCTGTTCTTTTTCGCAGGGGGTGGTAGATTGGCCAAACTCTCTCACAATTCTTAGAAGCATGGAATTCCAACTAGAACTATATCTACCACCCCCTTACAAAAAGAACAGGATATGATGACACCAACCCAAAGAAACCCAAACAATTGCCTGGAGGCCCACTGAAAATGTTACCAAGGGTGACAAAACATCTGGAAGTGAACCTTTCAGCAAATCTACATCCAGAACCTCAACCTGAGCTACTAATTCATCTCATGTGCTAGGAAAGAATGATCATTTGAAGAAATGTTGACTAGTTATTGATTTTGTTTTTTCAGATTACAGAACCTACCATTCACAAGCAAGACTGTCATTCAGATACAATAATGAAAACTCATCTGTGGGTGAAAGTTTTAGTCAGTTGCTGAAAGGAATGTTCTGAAAAGCCATGGACTGGTTCTGCAGAATATTGCTGAATTTGAATTCTCGAGCCTAAATATGCTTGTGCGTGGGTCCAATCTAGTCTTACTCAACCATAAATTAAGCAATCTTTTTACTTTGTAATCATGTGAAATAAATACAATAAACTTGCTTTAAAAGGTGTAGCATCAGTTTATGCCTGTTTCCACTTAATTTCACCTTGACTGATACCGCACTGCACTGTAAAACAATATTTGACTTCAGAATAAAGACTGCAAATCATACAAGTTGAATTCTGTAGAGGTCATATTTTTTTGTGCCAGTCCAAGAGCACAGTGTATTCAGTATCCTTCAGTTTCTTGATATCATATAGCATGAATAAAATTGACTGGAGAGTGACATTTGATACTGGGACTATCAAAAGCCAGACAAATGAGCGGATTAGGATACCTGAACAAAAATTTATGAACAGCGGCTTTAATTTTCGTGTAATAATTTGAGAACACAAAAAGTAGTCAGTCTTCAATTGATTTTCATGATGTGCTGAACTTCTGTCAGCATTGTAAACACTGTTTCTGATACATGCTTTTGAGAAAAAAAAACAAGCAATTATTTAAATGTTTATTCTTTGAAACTAGTTTCAGAGTACAAGACAGAACAAGACAGTTAAAAGTGATTAGGGTACACAGACTATAAATATAAAATGTGCAAGATAAGCCCTTTGTAATTTTGAGTTGATACAAAAAGGTACAGAAGTAAAATATGGCTTTAGAATTAGAGGAGTGTGGAATTAAAGGGTAGTTATATAGCCATTTTGAGGAATGGCTCCTTTCCCCTCTCCCAGGGCAACGATAGAGCAAGATAACATTTGGAATCTTGCAAACACCCAACACAAGTACCAGGCTAAACAAAGCTCTATTATCAGGATTAAAAATGTAAAGAGTAATGAGATCCAAGTGAAAAAAAAAAGTCCCTCCTGTAAAACAGGAAAGATGAAACCCAATTTGTAGACTTTAGTCGGGATTGTTTTCCATTAACAAATGTCAATAGGGCAAAGTCAAACTCCAGCAGAAGTTTATACTTAGAAAAGAAAACTGGGGAGAAGGGGAAATTCAATAAAAATAACTACTTGATCCTTCCATTCTTTGGAATAAGATTTGTTAGGCAAGGGTTATGTTTAGCAGCAATTCAAAATGGTTGTGTATATATAATGAACTACTTGCAAGGCACTTGTATCAAAAACTACCTTCTCAAAATGAGAAGCTGCACGGAGGCATTTGACTTTTGAAAAGTCAACTTCAGATTCCATCCTTGGACATGGAGGAGTGTGCTGTTAGTTGCCAGGTTCTGAGATTGAGCAGAACCTGGTTAAGTTTTTCCATCCACAGGTTTCTCTCTTCTTTTGTGTCAGCTGACAGCCAGTTCCTACAAAATAATTGACAAGTATAACATTAACAATCACACTTTTTCCCTGTTTGCTGAAATCACATGTATTAAAATTTTTATGATTAAAACAATTTAATTATATATAGACTGTATCAAGAACACCTTAAATTTCTGGTTCTTGTGCCTTCAAAATGGTATAGCAACAACCATGTAGAATTTGGCATTGGTTCACTTGATGCTCAATAGATTATAGTTGGCATGAGAGATACTTGATAACTTCCCATTGATGTACTTTTGCAGTAATGACAGGCTAAGTATTTACAGTATTTTCTATTTCCAGCATGCACAATGTTTTGCTTTAGTAAAATGGTCAAGACATATTGATGCTTCAGTTCAAAGTTTGTGCGAAGATTTGTAGCTCGGGTGCTCGTTGTTGTGGTTCTGTTCGCCGTGGCTTGCCCTATGATAGTAGTGTTGTCCTTGTCGAATTCATGTTGCTTGTTGTCTGCGTGTGTGGTTACTAAGGATAGCTGGTCGTGTCGTTTTGTGGCTAGTTGATGTTCATGTATGCGGATTGTTAGCTGTCTTCCTGTTTGTCCTATATAGTGTTTTGTGCAGTCCTTGCATGGTATTTTGTACACTACATTCGTTTTGCTCATGTTGGGTATCGGGTCCTTCGTCTCAAATGAATGGTTAATGAGCTGAAAGGATTGTTTTAAAGAGCAGACAATTCTAAGGTTTTGGGTTAACAATCAAAACCACCAAAAAAAAAAACAGATGAGATGAGCATACAAAATAATTGTGGCATTTGACTGCATCTAAGTATCACTAAATTAATAAATAAGACAAGTAAAATATTTTGCGTTTATAATATGTCAATCAGAATTCCCCAAAGATTTTACAACCAATTTCAAATAGTTTTTGGTTTGGAGGTTAAATAGCAATTTTACAATTTTTACTTGGTAGCATCAGTTGAGGGGAAAATGTTTTCCTTTGGCACACAGGGAACTCATTACACCATCAAGTATTACCAGAGGTCAGGGGAGGCCTCAGTTTAAAATTTGAGCTTAAAAAAGATGGAACCGTCGAACAATGGAGTGATAGCCTGCATTATGCTGCTCAAATCTGAACACATCCTCCAACTCAGAAACCAGCATGCTATCACCCAAGCCAAACTATTAGCCAAAAGTAATTCAAAGATGTTGAAGACATGCAATATGAAAAATCTCTTTTTCTTCTATTAACAAACAATATTGCAGAGTTGAAAAATCAGAAACCAATGGCAGAAGCCTAATCACTTAACCATATGCCAATGTTAAAGGACTTGGTGATTGAAGAGATATCAACAGAAAAGGGTTCAGAAAAGATTTACAACAATGTTGCCAGGGTTGAAGGATTTGAGCTTTAGGGAGAGGTTGACTAGGCTAGGGCTATTTTCCCTGGAGTGTTGGAGGATGAGTCGGACTGAAGGGTCTGTTTCCATGCTGTACATCTCTGACTCTTACTAATAACCAGATCAATTTAAGGACAGTAACTTGAAAGCGGTCAGAATTTGGAAGAGTTGCACCCTCCTCTACAACCAAGAGAAGTGGGGATAAACAAGCACATCGACACACTGTAAATGAAGCTTAATCCACATTTTCAAATCTATTTGAAAGTAACAGATTAATGAGACTTACTTGGTAAAGCACATTTTGTTTCTACACTGAACAACAAGTGTGTCAGAATCTGATTCCTTCTGTGGCCGTACTGTAATCAGCTCAAATGTTTTGGGCCGGGAACAGAACTCCCGGCTGGCAGGTTCAACCTTGTCTTTACTGCAGCTGGCCAAGTCAATATACCCAATAGGTTTCTGAACAAAGAAATGAGTTAGTGCATTAACACTAGTTTTGAAAGTGGTCAGAACCTAGTCACCACCAGGCAACTGTCCTTCAATAGTATTTTAGACAAAGTTTTAGTGAAAAGATAAATATTGTACCATTTGTAGGTTTTCTCTAAATGCAAATGTCTTGACAAGCACTAGCACTTGCAATTATGGACAATGTATCGGAAACGTCACCGACATCTTTCATTAACAGAAGATGTAGAAAATCACAAATCAATTCCTTAGAAAGGTGTAGCATTCGTTCATATCAGAGGGAACCAATCATTAGTGTTAACAACTCATTTGATGCAATAAATGAACTCACTCTTCACAGATGTTGCTAGACCAACTGAGTATTTCTTGTTTCCATTCCAAATTTCCAAAATCTGCACAATTTTGCTTCTAACAATCTACAATTACCCTTGGGGTCAGTGGACTTGAGATTTAAATCTGCTGGGGATCCTGTCTGGATCACTTCCCATCCAACTAGTTTGGAATATACAGATATGAAGAGGAGACCACGCTGTAAAACAACTACCTCCATGGTTGGATGTAAGGATTGTCATGGAGAGTGTGTTAAGAATTTCAAAATAGACAAGTTATTGTGCAGTTCTAGTACTTTGACTGTAACCTTTGCTAAGGTGCAGCTCAAAGTCTTAGGATATGGAGAATGCCATTTAGGTCTGGGATAAGGAAATATTTCTTCACTCAAAAAGGTAGTGAACCTGTGAAATTCTGTCGCAATAAGTTGTAAAGGTCAAGTCACTGAATTTGTTCAAGAAAGAGCAAGATAACATTTAGATTTGAAAAAGCATCAAGGGATGTGGACAGGAAGCAGGAATATGGCATTGATATAAAACAATTGAATTGAATGGTGGAGCAGGCTTGAAGGGTCAAATGACCTACTCCTGCTTCTAGTTTCCATGTTAACTCGAGTATAGACAAGACTAAAATTCAAATTAGAATCTTAGCCACAACATTTAAATTTTGTCTGCAGGTTTTAACAGACAGATTCAACTAGCTTGATAAAAGCTGATGTGAGTAAACCAGGAACCCACATATTAAGTGTTAGCTTTTAGCAGAACATAATTTTTTTTAATACATAAACTTGTAATTGGCTACAAAAGTTTAGCAAAAATGTCCATTTGTATAATGAAGTCAAATCGTGAAATTGCATATTGTTAATTCACCTTGTGCTTCTCTTCGTTGGGATAGGTCCAATAGGAAAGGATATTGCCAGACAATACAAACCAGCGACGGTGCCATGCACCAAATCCACTCACATCCTCAAACATAGTCTGCAAAAACAGAACCAGAATTCTTAACCATGCCAGAATATTGAGGTCAAATAGAAAGTTTTTGAAAACCTATTTATGTACATTAGTACAAGTGCTTGGCCAACAATGCAACTAAATTGTGCAAGTTCTGTGCACAAATGATATGCACGAGGAAGATAATTATCACACCATTGGTTCTTAGCGATGAATTATATGACAAAAGGACAAATACCAAGAATCCTGAATGCTGAGCCGAGGAGTGAAAATGGCACTGGAGTTTCAGATAGATGGCACCTTCAAGAGGAGACAGGAAAGGAACCTAAAGTTGGTCAAAAAGAAAATGCATTAATACTACCAAGGAAATAATTTCACAGGAGAAGTTCCAGATATTAGGCCAATAATAATGAAACTTTATTCTAGTAAACCAGATGTGATAGTTCTAAATGCAGAGCAGGGATTTGAATTGGCAAAAAACTTAAAAATTTGTAAAGCTTATCCCATGAGCACCAAGAATTAGAAAGCCCATAGATAATTTAAGATGTGCCTGCAGCAAGCACTTCTACACTACAAGTTTGTTATAATGTTAAGCACTAACAGGCAGAACCATGCAAAGAGCAAGCCAAAAGTTAAAGTCAGCGAGCCTTATGCATCAACTAATTAAACTACATGAAGCTGTAGTTTGGACTAGAGAATATGGTTGTGTGGAACACATACCAAACTTCAAAATGCAATCACATCAATTTAATATAGATGATTGGGAGTTGGGGGGCCAAGTGTAGCATGTCTAAGTTTGCAGGTGACATTAAGATGAGTGGCAGAGCAAAGTGTGCAGAGGACTGAAATTTTGCAGAAAAACATATTTTAAGTGAGTGGGCAATGGTCTGGCAGATGGAGTACAATGTTAATGTGAAGTCATCCATTTTGGTAGGAGTACCAGAAAACAAAAAAAAAAACGACTTGAATGGTAAAAGGTTGCAGCATGCTGCTATGCAGAGGAACCTGGGTGTCCTTGTGCATGAATCACAGAGAATTGGTCTGCAGGTACAACAGGTAATTGGAAGGACAAAAATTGTATTTGCCTTCCTTTGCTAAAAAGGATTGAGCTTAAAAGCAGGGAGGTTATGTTGCTGCTATACAGGATGCTGTTGAGGCCACACCTGGAGTAGTGTGCGCAGATTTGGTCTCCTTACTTGAGAAAGGATGTACTGGCACTGGAGGGGGTGCTGAGGAGGTTCACTAGGTTGATTCGAGTTGAGGGGGTTGACTTATGATGAGAGACTGAATAGACTGGGATTATATTCATTGGAATTTAGAAGAATTGGAGGGGTGGGGTTAGAATCTTATAGAAAAGATATAAAATTATGAAGGGAATAGACAAGATAGGCAGAGAGGATTTTTCCACTGGCAGGTGAAACTAGGACAAGAGTGCATTGCTTCAAAATTAGGGGGAGCAGATTTAGGACTGAACTCGGAAGGAAAGTCTTCACCCAGAGGGTCGTAAATTTATGGAATTCTTTGCCCAGGGAAGTAATTGATGCTACTTCAGTAATGTTTTACAGCTCAGGTCAATATTTTATTGAACAAAGAATGAATTAAGGATTACTGCAAGAGCACAGTTAAATGGAGCCGAGGCCATGAAAACATCAGCCATTATCTTATTGAAATAACAGAGCAGGTTCTAAGGGTCAGATGGCCTATACCTGCTCCTAGTTTTTGCGTTCTTATGTAAACACGTAACAACATGAAAAGTTCTGCAAACTTTTGACTGGTTTAACCACCATTGCAGTACTTGTTTGAATCAATCCCTGGAGTAAAGATTTCTTCACTCTTAAAGAAATAATGTAACTCAAGAGCATCCATTTCCAACTGGACGTTGCAGAAGTACTGTTTTCTAGTTCCAAACTAAAGCTGAGAAATGATTTAGTTTTATAGTTAACTATATAAACCTTGTCCTGAAATTCATCTCCAAGTAGTTGCCTGACTTTTCCATCAAACTTCATCTACAGTAAAAACAACAAGTTAAAATTAATACATATTTAAGTTTAAGTATTAAAATAACGGAGTCTGGAAACTTCATTGATCGACCTACAACTCAAAAAAAATTGTGCGATTAGGCTGAGCAGTGGGTATTGAAGCTAATTGCCTATGCTTCCAAGATGAACAGTGGCCTATGGACAGGGGTCATTTTCACCAGGAACAAAGCAATTGTAGGACCAAAATTTCACTTTTATTAAAATGTTTCATTTTTTTCATGTGCTCAGAACACTGTTAGCTTCCAATTCTAAATTTGTTAGTTAAATTCCATAAATTGGATCATGTTCAGAAAATGGGAATACTGAACAAATTTAAACCGCTTATGAATCCTGCTTAATTAGTGCTTTCTAAGTCCAAATTCACACTGTACCATGCATGAAACTACTTACCTTGTTCAACACAATCTCCTTTATACAAATATCAGGAACGTGTGGGTTAGGTGCATTAGTCAGGGGTAAATATAGAGTAATGGCTCTGGGTGGGTTACTCTTCAGAGTGTTAATGTGGACTTGCTGTGCCAAATTGGCCTGTTTCCACACTGTAGGGATATGATTATAGATGTGGAGCACAAAAAACCTGAACATTCAGGTGAAACATAGTTATTTCAAAATACTCAATTTCTTGGGAATAAAGTCAACAGTGAAGTCTCAAAAATGTCAAAAAGAGTATTTTATGCAGCCTAAATGCGATTCAAGAACATACTCCTGGCAATCCCCATAATCTATGGTTTCATTCAATTACTTTAATCCAAAAATGACCAAGATTTCAAGCAGTCAAACAACTCAGTATGAGCAGTGGTGTTTAATCACTGCGTTGGCATTTTATAAAGACTGCACTTAAAATGCTGTACTACAAAAACCATAATCCCACCACAAAAAGGTATAGGTACACATCCATCAAAACATTTGTAAAAATGCCAGTTACCTGTTCATTACTGTATTCTGTTTACTGAAGAGGAAATTGCAGCTGACACTTGTTCACAAGGTGGCACAAGTAACAAGTGTTGGGAGTTCACAAACCTAGTGCCATTCTTTGAATGAATATTTCACAATATTCAATTAGATTACTGTGCCCTCAGTACAATAAGTGCATTGTATCTTCAAGACCCTCATTACCTTCCTCTACCTCAACAGTCCAGTTCACTATTCAAAAGTCCAAAGAATTCAACATTAAAATGAAGTGAGAACAGAAAAAAATCGGCAAAGTCCATTTCACAGAAGTCACCTCATAAATCATGAGAAGGTTTGAGAGAATATCTCCTTTTGCAGGAAAGCACATAGATTAAACAAGTGTAGCCGCACCAATTGTGGCTGCAATTTCATTGCATGTTTTGTCACTCAATCTTTGTATTGAACTCACTCTCCCGCCTGGTCTAATATCCCTCGATTCTCTGCAACACCAAATCTGCACGTTAGCCTTCAATTTACCCAAAAATGGAGCAATGAAATCCTTTGGGGTTAAAAGTTGTGCCCCACACTTTAGACTCCATAGCCATGAGACAGCTTCTGTGTATCAAGCCCAATTCAGAAATTGTTCTTCTGAACTCCAGAGAGCACAGGAGAAGAGTGCAGACTAGGCCCTACCTGAGTTTGAAAAGATGAGTAAGAAACAAAAATAAACTGAAATACTGGAGAAGAAAATGATAAAGGGAGTAGAAGGGAGGATCAGAATAAGGGAGAAAGTAAAAAAAAAGTATCAAACAGGGTTATTGTGAAATTATGTGAATCTATGTGAATCCACATAATGTGAGAAATAAGATTGAGGAGCTGAGTGTATAGATAGGCACAATGAAACAATAGCGAGTTTTGAGAAGATTTGTAGCTCAGGTTGAGCTACAAGGAAATAATGATGTTGTGGTGATAATGGAAACCTGGCTCAGAGAGAGGCAGGAGCGGGACCTGGATACAAGGTGGTCAGAGGAAAAAGCAAAGGACAAAAAAAGGAAAGGGAGGGGGTAACGGATTAAGGAGAATATTGCTATGCTGGAAAGAGATGTCCCAGAAGGGTTCAAGAACAGAAATCAATTGGGTCAAAGCCAAGGAACAAAAATGACGCAATTACATTTCTTGGTGTAGTCTTTAGATTTAAAATAGTGGGGGGAAAAAACATAGCATAGCAATCTTGCAATTTATAGAGGTGCAAAAATTTTTGGGAACTTGACTTTCTAAATACAGACTGGGTAGTAGTCCAATAAAAAGGAGCTCAATGATTACTAGACCAATGATTCTAAATTTGAGTCAGGTCCAAAGGTAGGCAGAAAAATCATAACTGAACAATGGGCTGCATTTAGAGGTTTGTGCTTTTTAGATAGGCAACAGATATTTCCACAAAGGGGAAAAGGTAGACAAACAAATCCTGAACTCGCTGGATGTAGATTAGAAAAAAAGAGCACTCTTGACAGACACCAAAATGTAATGTAACCAACAATCAAGCTAAAATATACACAGCCCAAAAGGAGAATTTTGTACTGAGGCAGGGGCATGGCTTAATTAAAAGCAAATTAATACTCTGAACTGGTCTTTCAGGGAATATGCTGTCAAAGTCATGGTGAAAAAAAAGGAGCAGTAGAGACACAGGGGTTTAAAAATTAATAGAAAGGGGTTATTGGAAAGACTACCTATACTTAAAAGTTGTTAAGGCAGCAGGGCCAGATAAGATTCAAAGGATATGAAGGGAAGAGAGTTGCAAATGCACCTTTTTGTTCCTTAGCTCCAGTCAATTGATTGTTTTTGACCTACTGAATTCACTGCAGTGCATTGATGTTAATTTTCCAGCATAATAGACTCAGGCATGCTGTCAGAGAATTGGGGGAATTGTAACAACAGTCTTGTTTAAAAACGTGATGTAGAAGATAAGTCCAGCAGCTACAAACCAGTCAAATTATCCTGCAGAGTCCAGTAACTTCCATAAAAAGGGACAAAACTAATGATCATTTGGAAAACCTGCATTGATTTGTTAGGGCAAATCGTACTCAACTATGGTATCTTTTGAGGAAGGCTAGTCTGGAGAATACTAGATAGAGGTATTCAACCAAAATCAATAGGTAGAAGCTTTTCCTGGTGGAAGGATCAAGAACCAGAGAGGAGGCTTTAGGTAATTGGCAAAAGAAGCCATGGCAGCAAAAAAGGAGAAACCTTTTCACAGTTAGAAAGACACTGCCTGAGAAGATATGGTGGAGACAGTTTCAACTGAGGCATCCAAGAGCATTTGGATCATCTGAAAACAAGAGTGTGCGCGCAGGGTTAGGAGTAGAAAACAAGGGAACTACTCCTTACATAAGCCTGCTCAGATTTGGCACATTAATAGCCTCCTTCTGTGCTGCAACCATTCTGTGGATGAAGGGATTAGAGTTAACTTCAAGTGAAAGCTAAAGTTCACCATTAGTCTGCCACCATATAATCACAAACTTTAGAAGCAATTAGAAAGACTATGAACAATTTATTAAAATTCCAAGACTTACTTTGTCAAGTGGAAACTTGTCTTTTCCCAAGGATGCCAAGGTGATTTTATGTGACCCAACCAATACAAATTTACTGCTGCGTACAGAATTACTAACAGCAGGACTGGCAGCTGCAAAGTATAAAATCAAACATTATTCAAACAATTTGGAACCAAGTGACCAGCCATGATTCAATTTCAAGGTATGACAGACTTATGGGAGTGAATGACTGACTCCCACTCCTCTGCTTATTGCACTTGACAATTTAAGTGGATAACATGGCTTTAGATTGGAGGTCAGGGAAATCACTGTTCATGTAAGTTCAGAACTCAGTCAGGAGGTCAAAGAATTTATTTCATCTTGGGTTATGTTACATTACCATTATAGTTTTTAAAAAGTCCTGTAATACATGTTCTGGCATAGACACCAAGTTCACATCCATCAAGGACTAGGGAATTGGATTGGAGGGACTCCCCATGCAAGAGCACATACATACAAGCAAATTATCAGAAAGCCATAAAGGCCAAGGAAATTTGTTGCATCCATTAAGTCAAAAGACGAACAACATTTTTTTTTTTTAACATTAGTACAATGGGTACATATTCATTACAGTTAATGGGAATACCAAATTGGTTGTATTTTTTCTAATTTTATTTAAAACACACTAAATTGATTATACTTATGAAAGCTACAGTGGCACACCCAATTAATACAGCTAAAGATTCACCATGCCAAATTGAATCCCAGCTCAAAACCTCAGTGGAGGTCTACAGCAAAACAAAAGAATCTTGCTTTGCTATATACATTAAAAGACATTGGTGCACAGGATATCATTCCAAAATGTTTATGACACAAACCTTGAGAGCACTGTAAATGGTGAAGAGAACAATGTACAAGATATTAGTTTGATTTGGAGCCTCACAAAGTCATTTGCAGGCACCACACTAAAGCATCTGAAGGTATTGGGCAGGGTGCAGAAAAGATCTAGGAGAATGAAATTATTCATACATGGAACCAGTTATGAACATCGTTTGGGACTCTCTTCCTGGAAGTCAGAAAGGAGCTTTGAAATCCTGAGCTGCCTGGACAGAGAAAACATTTCCCCATAAGGAATTGAAAAGGAGGGGGCACAGATTTAAACTGACTGACAAAAACAGCAGTGACAGAGTCAGAGAGATGTACAGACACTTTGGTCCAACTTGCCCATGCCACTCAGATATATGAAATTTATCTAATCCCATTTGCCAGCAGTTGGCCCATATCCCTCTGAACCCTTCTTATTCACGTACTCATCTAGATGCTTTTTAAAATATTGCAATTGTACCAGCTTCCACCACTTCCTTTGGAGCTCATTCCATAGGTCACTGGCCTCTGCATGAAAAAGTTGACCCTTAGGTGCTTTTTAAAATCTTTCCCCTCCTCATCCTAAATCTATGCCCTTAAGTTCTGGACTTGCCCACCCCAGGGAAAATACTTGGCCTGTTTATCCTATCAATGTCTCTGATGATTTTATAAATCTCAAAGATCACCCCTCAGCTACCAATGCTCCAGGGCAAACAGCCCCAGCCTGTTCAACCTGCCCTGACAGCCCAAACTCCAACCCTGGCAATATTCTTGTAAATAGTTTCTGAACCTTTTCAATTTTCTCTTATAGGAGGTAGACCAGAATTACATGCAATATTCCAACAATAGTCTAACCAATGTCCTATATAATTGCAACATGACCGCTCAACTCAATGCTCTGACCATTAAAGAAAAGCATACCAAACACCTCCTTCACTATCCTATCTGTGACTCTACTTTCAAGGAGCTTTGAACTTGCACTCCAAGGTATTTGTTCAGCAACACTCCCCAGGACCTTACCATTAAAAGGTGTATAAATCCTGCTCCGACCTACCTTTCCAAAAAGCAGCATCTCGCATGTATGTAAATTGAATTCCATCTGCCACTCCTTGGCCCACTGGCCCTTCTGATAAAGATCCCGTTGCACTGAGGTAAACTTCTTCATTGTCCACTACATCTTCAATTTTGGTGTAATCTGCAAACTTACTATGTCTGTGATCACATACAAATCATTTATACAAGTGACCAAAAGCAGTGCACCCAGGACCGATCATTGTGGTACACCAGACAGGTCTCCAGTCAGAAAAGCAACCCTTCACCACCACCCTCTGTCTTCTACCTTCGAACCAGTTCTCCCTGTATTCCATGAGAAATAACATTGCTAACCAGTCTCTCACAGGGAAGCTTGTCAAATGCCTTACTAAAGTCCATATAGATCTCATTCACCACTCTGTCCTCATCGATCCTCTTTGTTACTTCAATCAAGTTTGAGAGACACGATTTCCCACGCACAAAGCCATGTTGACAATTTCTAATCAGTCCATACCAATCCAAATCCATGTAAATCCGGACCTTCAGGATTCCCTTCAACAACCTGCCCATCAACGTCTGGCTCACCAGTCTACAGTTCCCTGGCTTTCCCTTACCACCCTTCTTAAATAGTGGCACCACTTTAGCCAACCTCCAGTCTTTTTTGCAAGGTTTGTAGCTCAGGTTGAGGTTTAGTGTGTAGGTTTGCTCGCTGAGCTGTAGGTTTGATATCCAGACATTTCATTACCTGGCTAGGTAACATCAGTGGCGATCTCCAGGTGAAGCGAAGTTGTTGTCTCCTGCTTTCTATTTATATGTTTGTCCTGGACGGGGTCCCTGGGGTTTGTGGCGATGTCATTTCCTGTTCGTTTTCTGAGGGTTTGATAGATGGTATCTTGATCTATGTGTTTGTTTATGGTGTTGTGGTTGGAGTGCCAGGCCTCTAGGAATTCTCTGGCATGTCTTTGCTTAGCCTGTCCCAGTCGAAATGGTGTTTTTTCTCATCTGTGTGTAGGGCTACGAGGGAGAGAGGGTCGTGCCTTTTTGTGGCTAGCTGGTGTTCGTGTATCCTGGTGGCTAACTTTCTTCCTGTTTGTCTTACGTAGTGTTTCTGGCAGTCCTTGCATGGAATTTTGTAGATGACGTTGGTTTTGTCCATGGGTTGTACTGGGTCTTTTAAGTTTAAGTTTGTTAGTTTTTGTTTGAGAGTGTTGGTGGGTTTGTGCGCTACTAGGATTCCGAGAGGTCTTAGTAGTCTGGCTGTCATTTCTAAAACTTCTTTGATGTATGGTAAGGTGGTTAGGGTTTCTGGCTGTGTTTGGTCTGCTTGTCGTGGTTTGTTCTTGAGGAATCTGCACACTCTATTTTTTGAGTATTCGTTCTTCTCGAATACATTGTATAGGTGGTCCTCCTCGGTTTTCCGAAGTTCGTCTGTGCTGCAGTGTGATGTGGCTCGTTGGAATAGTGTTCTGATACAGCTTGGTTTGTGTGTGTTGGGATGGTTGCTGGTGTATTTAAGTATTTGGTCAGTGTTTGTCAGTTTTCTGTATACGCAGGTTTGTAGTTCTCCGTTGTCCTTTCTTTCAACTGTGACCTCCAGGAATGGGAGTTTGTTGTCAGTTTCTTCCTCCTTGGTGAACTTTATGCCTGAGGGTGTTGTTGATGATGTTAAAGGTCTCTTCGATCTTGTTTTGTTTTGTGATGACAAAGGTGTCATCTACGTAGCGGACCCAGATTTTTGGTTTGATGGTTGGTCAGGCTGTTTGTTCTAGTCATTGCATTACCGCTTCTGCTATGAATCCTGATAGCGGAGATCCCACGGGTGTGCCGTTGGTTTGTTTGTAGATTATGTTGTTGAAGGTGAAGTGGGTGGTGAGGTACAGGTCCACTAGCTTCATGATGTTTTCGTTGGTTGCCATCACTATTTTAAAACTAATATAATTATGATCACTGGCCCCCAAAGTGCTCCCACCACCTTAGTCACTTGCCCTGCCTCATTTCCCAAGAGAAGGTCAGGTTTTGCACCTTCTCTAGTAGGTACATCTACATCAGAATATTTTGTACACACTTAAATTCCTCTCCATCTAAACACTTAACACTATGGCAGTGCCAATCTATGTTTGGAAAGTTAAAATCCTCTACCATAACCACCCTATTGTTCTTACAAATAACAGATGTTCTTACAAATTGGTTTCTCAATTTCGTACTGACTATTGAGGGGTTTATAATACAATCCCAATAACGTGATCATCCCTTTCTTAATTCCCAGTTCCACTTAAATAACTTCTCCGGAAATATGCTCATGAACGTCCTCCAGAAGTAGGCCAACATGAGAAAAACTTCTTTCAGAGTAGTTCAGGTTTAAATGGACTGACCAAATGTGGAGAAGACAAATTCAATCAAGGCATAAAGGGAATTAGACTTATTTTATAGGAACAAATGTGCAAGGTTATAACAGAAAGCAGAAAAATGGCAGTGAATTATTCACAAGTTGAGAACTGCCCCTTTCATGTGCGTGCTAAGTTTGGATTTGAATAGATATGTATTCTAAGTTTGTGAGAAGATTTGTAGCTCGGATGCTCGTTGTTGTGGTTGTGTTCCCCGAGCTGGGAATTTGTATTGCAGACGTTTCGCCCCCTATCTAGGTGACATCCTCGGTGCTTGGGAGCCTCCTGTGAAGCGCTTCTGTGATCTTTCCTACGGCATTTATAGTGATTTGTACCTGCCGCTTCCGGTTGTCGGTTCCAGCTGTCCGCTGCAGTGGTCGGTATATTGGGTCCAGATCAATGTGCTTATTGATTGAATCTGGTATGTGCTTATCAGATTCAATCAATAAGCACATTGATCTGGACCCAATATACCGACCACTGCAACGGACAGCTGGAACTGACAACCGGAAGCAGCAGATTCAAACCACTACAACTGCCGGAGGAAAGATCACAGAAGCGCTTCACAGGAGGCTCCCAAGCACTGAGGATGTCACCAAGACAGGGGACGAAACGTCTACAACACAAATTCCCAGCTTGGCGAACAGAACCACAACAGATAAGTATTCTTGTGTGCAAACCTTACTTGACAATTATGGTGCCTCTAGAAAGATAACAGCTGTTGTGCAAGAAGTAGCACAAAAGCCACATTCAGCATCTCGTAGTACACTATAAATCATATGCTTGACATTTTTCTTTAAAAAGGGTTCTTGATAAAAAATTGAAAAAGGATGTTTGTATTAACTCACCAGGCGACTGTAGGCTTGATTTCTGAAAAGGGGGGATAAAAAAGAACAAATGATCTATTTTCTTCTCGTATATCCTAAAAACAAAATCTCAATTAGATTCCTGTGCAATCACTCACAAAGCTCCTTTCAATGCATATCATGACATCTCAACCCAATTTAAATATGGCTCTTAAATCAACTGCGAGATTGCTAAACTGGTCTAGGAGCTATTTGACCAAGTACAATTAATAGTGGTAACCTAATATTTGCAGCATTTCAGACCATCGCTTAAAAAGAAAACACTTACAGTAATGGAGTTCAGCAGTTTCTTTGGAGTTATGACCTGTGCAGTAGTACAAAAGTAAGATTAATCCTTCATTGCTTTTAACATACAGATCATTAGCAAGAATAAAAGAAAGTAGGACGCAGGACAAGAGAAATTTGATATCACTGCAGCCGCGTATTTTCATTAAAGTATTGCTTTATAGCACAGTTAAAATTTGGATAACTTTCCACCATTCGACGCAGTTGAATTATCCAAAGCAATAAGCCAATGCTTGCTCGTGCTCTCACATGCGCCACACACATACACACAATGCATTATTTACTTTTTTATTGTTGTATTAAAAAAGTTAAATTTTATAACTATATTTTTTATTTATTCCCCATTAATGGGGAATAAGTGGATTGTGGTAAAATCCCATACACTGGGTTTGTCTTGTTGTGATGGTGTGGGCAAAGTAGTAGACTTTGGCATCTGACTAAAGAATTGCATTGTTGGTATGAGAACAAAGGCAGAATGGGAAGATAGTTTGCAATTTGAGAAGATTTGTAGTTCAGGTTGTAAGCTTGCTCACTGAGCTGGTAGACTGGTTCTCAAGACATTTTGTTGCCTAGCATGGTGACATCAGTGAGCCTCCAGTGAAGCACTGGTGTTGTGTCCCACTTTCTATTCATGAGTCTTTTAAGGTGGGCGATATCATTTCTGGTTCTTTTTCTCAGAGGCTGGTAAATGGGGTACAAGTCGACGTGTTTATTGATAGAGCTCTGGTTAGAATGCCAGGCCTCCGAGCACGTCTGTTTAGCCTGTCCTAGGAAGGATGTGTTGTCCCATTCAAAGTGGTGTCCTTCATCTGTACGAAAGGATTCTAGTGGTAGCTGGTCATGTCTTTTGGTGATAGTTTCCTGCCTGTCTGATGTAGTGTTTGTTACAGTCCTTGCATGGCATTTTGTAAATGACATCTATTTTGCTGGTTGTTGGTAGAGTCCTTTAGGTTCATCAGTAGCTGTTTCGATGTTGGTAGGTTTGTGAGCTACCTTGATGCCATCTGGTTGTCATCTCAGATGTCTTTGATGTATGGTAACGTAGCTAGAGTCTCTGGCCACCCACGTGATCATCAATAATCAGGATTCTTAGAAGCACATATGCAATGACTAAGAACAAACAGCCCTGCCCACGATCCAACCCAAGCTTTGGGTCCACTATGTGGATGATACTTTTATCATGAAATGGAACAAAAAAAGAGGAAACCTACATTATCACTAACACCCTTACTGGCACAAGTTTCACTAAAGAGGAAGAGAACAGACTCCCCTTCCTAGATGGGACAGTGGAATGGAATAGTCATTGGAGAACTGCAGACCAGCATCTACAGGAAAGCAACGCAGACCAGATACTTAACTACAGGAGCAACCATCCGAACACCCACAAACAGACCTCATCAGGACATAATTTAAAACAGGCCTCACACAGGAACTAAGAGCAGAAGGAAAATGCCTATGCAGCATATTAAAGAACAACTGGTAACCAATGAATATAGTCCGCTGATTCTTAAACAACAAACCAAGCAAGATGACAATATGCCCAGAGACTCTAGCCACATTATCATATGTCAAAGACATTGGCGATGACTACCAGACTACTCTAACCTAAAAGGACCCTATACCAACAGCTAGAAAAACTATTTACAAAATACCCTGCAAGGACAGCAACAAACACTACATTGGACAGATGGGGCAGGAAGCTAGCCATCAGGATACACGAGCCATGAAAAGCTCTTGGTGTTAGGGGCATGACAGCATGGTATTGGCTGGAGAGGATTGGCTGACTGGCAGAAAGTAGGTGGGAAAAGGGGTCTTTCAGGATAGCAGCCAGTGACTAGTGGGGTTCCGTAGGGGTCAGCATTAGGACTATAGTTACTAATTGTGTAATACATTAACCATCTGCACAAAGGAATCAAGGGCATTGTTGGCAAGGTTTTTTAAGTTGATGGTAGTTTCCTTCCTGAAAAAAGGATAATGAAGTAGATTCTCCCAATGATTGACAATAGTTTCATGGTCATTAGTTTTCTCATTGCAGAACTTTATTGAGCAAGTTTTGGAGAAGATTTGTAGTTCAGGTTGAGGTTCTGGATGTAGGTTTGCTCGCTGAGCTGGAAGGTTCATTTTTTGAATTCAACTATTTGATTTGAACAGGTCCCCACAATGTTACCTGGATCTCTGGATTAATATTCTAGCTATAAATACCACTGGGCCATCACACTTTATTGAGCAAGTTTTGGAGAAGATTTGTAGTTCAGGTTGAGGTTCTGGATGTAGGTTTGCTCGCTGAGCTGGAAGGTTCATTTTTTGAATTCAACTATTTGATTTGAACACAGGTCCCCACAATGTTACCTGGATCTCTGGATTAATATTCTAGCTATAAATACCACTGGGCAATCACTTCCCCTGATGACAGACGACACAAAGATAGGTGGAGGAACAGGAAATGTGGAGACAAAATTTACAGAAGGATGTGGACAGGCCAGCAAAGAAGTGACCGATGATATACTAGAGTTTAGTGATTATAACATTCACCTTTCAACCTCAAGACTTAAATAGCAAATCCAATAGCGATTGTCAAATAGAAATTAAAGCATAAAGTATTGTGGAAGAAAAATCAAATCAACTGCACACGCAAGTTAGCAGATCAGATTACATGCTTTAAAAGCACATTACCAAATCACCTTAGATCTTGACACTCTCCGCTTCTCAGAGGTGGCTACATTTGCTGTCTGAGCCTGCAAGAACAAAACAAAATTAAACAGTCTGCAATTGTGAAAAGGGAATAGTTTAAAAACAAAACATGAAAGAAGTTGAAGATTAACTTACCAGGCTGTATACTTCCACATCAATTTCAAATTTGTAATGAATATCACGCCTAGAGATTGCAAGATCAAGATCAGTTATATTTTTTATGATTTAGGTTATTTTATTTTGTCTAGCGTACTACTGTGGTTTTAAGGCAAACAGTATCATACAAGGAATCTTTGGCATTTATTTCACTTCCTCTTGACAGGTAAAGCAGGATATTAAACACGAATGGATTCTGGACTTTATACCAGAGAGATTATAAAAAAAGGAAACAACTTCAAGTTGTAGAGGACATTAGATATGTCATAGTTGGCATACTATGCCTAGTGCTGTTCACCCTACTGTTGGAAACATACTAAAGTTCTGGAAAGGATACAGCAAAACTGTTAAACAAAAATAAAATCTAACAAGCTATATTTGTGATGCGCTGAAAATATGTAGCAGCCCTACCTCCCATAGCTTCAGGAAAGAACTAAAAAAAGCTTAAGATTTTAATGGTGAATAAATATTTACTTTCATAGATCAGTCTGTTACAGTCAGGATATATTCATTAGAAAGATAGCAGGATGTCAAAAGAAGTTGGGAACTGCAGAAGATCTTTATGATAATTTGTTTTCTAGATGTTGCAATTTAGACAGAAACTTAAAATTATCCTTTAGGCAGAGACTTAAAAAATTAGGGTTCAGAGAGCTCCAGTTAAAAAGTGACATGACAGCTTTGATGGGTCGAACACCTGCTCCCTGTGCAGAAATTGCATCAAACCACGCAGTTCTGATATCTAGGTTGGAAAATGACTTTATTAGATGGCTGCATCATTTATTTAATAGTTTAACAAATGCAATTAGTTGATATTTTCCTAAATTTTGAAATTATTTCCAGAAACAGTAGTCCATAAGAGATGATAACTCACAGTGTGATGGTGGTTGGGAAAGTAATGGTATCACCATGTTGAGCATCTTCTGCTGTTGCTAGTGGAGTCGTCACAATGTTATGTGGACCATATCGGATCATCAGTAAGAAATAGTGACTTGGTTTTCCTGAAGAGAAAGAAAATTCAAGTGAAGGTAAAAGATAATTGACACAAAGTTCCTGATATTTTCAGCTGTGCACCCAACTGTATGGAACATTCCAGCACAATTAATCATTTTTGAAGTAGTTGTTTACATTCCAGATATTATTTGAATGAAAACGTCCCTTCTTGCATTTTTTTCTAGTACTTAAATTGAAGGACACCAATGTTTGGCAATGAAGGTTTTCCCAGAGTTCAGTTATAGCATATCAATCTCTCTCATACAGATATAGAGTATGACTGAACTCAGCTTCAATCCAAAGAGTACACCTTACCGCAGCATCCAGTGTCTGTAGGAGATTGTCAACTAGTATTTCATTACAGGAAGTTTATTTTGTGGTTGATCATAACCTTGGTCTTAATGCTTAAAATCTAACCCACCATTCTCCAGTTAAAAAATATATTTTATCTAGTATATAATTAGCCAAATCTTTAAATGCTGTCTTATTTCAAGAAAAAGTATTTTGCCTGCTTTGCAGAAGTGAGAGCAAATGTTAACCTAATATAAGATGTCTTTTCCTGGCTGGAACTGAAAGTCTTAATCGTGTATCAGTTCGTATCAACCCTAACTTTAGCTGCTTTGATCTTAATGCTGTAAAACAAACTTAGATTTTTTTCAAATCTTAAACAGTGGGCTCTGACCATCTCGATTTCATTAACTTGATATTTGCTGCCAGCAGAACATTAATGCACTAAACCAAGTACACTAGCATTTATTTCAATCAGGTAACATCTTACAAATGTTAGTGTTTTGACCTCACCAGCTTGAGGAATTATTTCAATTCCTGCACTAAGAATAGTTAACATTACACCAGCATCTACTACAAACTTAGAAACAAAAACATTGATGTAGGCCATCATAAGTTACTGCCCCGTGACAAATCAATAAATACAACAATATTTGATGTTTATGGAAGAAATGCACATAATGAGATTTAAGCGTTGGTCTGGGGCCCAGTCTATTAAACTGTCCTTTTAAAATGGTTGTTATCAAGTTACTTTGGGTAATGACAGCCTAGAATGGGTGCTATGAATTTCTTTTTTAAAATAAATTAGTGTCTAAAATGATATTATAACATCAGTTTATAAAAATAAACTGGTCGTAAATAGCTAGCATAAACTTCAAAAGGGGTGAACATGGTTGACTAAATCTCAGGTTTCTTCCAAGACAGACAGGCATAGAAGATGGGGAAAATGCAGAGCTCACAGTGTACGTAACTTTAGGATATTGAAGCTTCAGATCAGGTATAAATATTCACTGAGGTACAATGTGGGAAAAGATAGTAGATCCCCACCACAACTAAACAAGATGTCAAAGTGTTTAAAATTAGAAGGGATTAGGACATTGCTTCTATCTCATCCCTCAATCAAAAAGAGGAGCCACCGAATGAAGGAAGGGTCTACAATGAGGAGCCATTGGTACAAAATTGAAATCAGCTTTTGTGGTTGAGGCATAAACAGTGAATATCGGCTGGAGAAGTGGAGGTAGGAATGGCATGAAGCAAAGAGAATAAAAGGATAGTATGGGGTAGAGTAAATATTGTTAGATCATCTTGTTCACATGGAGAGCAAGGAAGAGTTGCAGTTACGACTATTTTTTGTGCATTACAATTGCAGTCTATTTTTAAAAGTGATTAACTTCTGCTTGTTGAAATATATTCAATGGCTTTAGGATGTTTGGTTTATATTTTTCTTAATACAAGCAAAAATTTAAAGGTATGAGTCACACTATTGACTGCACAATTCACTCAGTTTAGAGATATGGGAAAGTAGTTCTGAAAGTTCATTTTTGCGTTTTTGTAATGCCGTGTGCCTTTTCTTGTTTAATTTTTATTTCACTTGAATTTTAATCGGTGATTAGAACTGTGCTGTTACAGGTCATGATGATTCTGACAGCTTGGATGTAGCGGGAAAATACAAGTTTTAGAAACAGCACACTTGAGTTAGCCAATTAACAAAACAGAAATTACTTTGCAAAAGGATGGGCATTCCATGGGTTTAAGGAAAAGGAAAATGTTTTGCGTTTAAGCTTGAGATAACATTTGCTCTAGCTTTTCTAATAATCAGTGTTTCCATTTTTGATTGCATTTTTTGGATCACTCATTTACTGGAGCTACAGTCAATAGTTTAAAAGTTGAGACAAATGTTGAAGATTACAAACATTATACCTCCATTGGTGCGGACTTTTCCACACAAACGCTGCTGCAAGTGTTATATACAAAATACACCCAACTTTGTTCGTTTCTGGTTACATGTAGAACTTGGTTCAGTTTAGAGCTTAACTCTAACGACTGAGAGGACACTGCTGTTAAAGGGCAGTAGTTTGATGATTGTAGCAATATCTATTGTTTTCAAACTAGGGTGTTTTACCTCTGGGGACAAAGCTGGATTACAAAGGCAAATTTAATCTCACACAACATTTGATCTATACAGTAAATCGAGAATAGTCAACAAACTACGATTGTTTATTCACGGATTTTATTATACAAATTGCCGTCATCTTCAAGCACTGACAAAACAGCAAAACTGTTGTCCACCTAGGAAGTTCTGCATCATTGGTTATAGATCCTAGAGCCCCATCTCTGACGATGCACAACAAATACTTGAACAGGGGAGATCTGTGCCACAACCATGCTCTTGAGCAGCAAAACATCTTTGCTTCATACAGAACCAATTGCCAGTACAGTAAACAAAGACACTAATAATTTGCCCACCTTGAGCTTCCCCACCTTGATTATGTAGGGCTGAACATACAAATTCAGCTTTCAAAGGAAGGCGGAGCTCAGAGATGGAGATGGCGCCTCGACATGGCTCAAGCTCTTTCGTCGACTTTGTTGGCTTGCCCGGGGATCCAGCATTGCCCTCTACTTTCAGAGTGTTGAGTTCAGTCAGCAAAGCAGTACGCTTCTCAGCTTTAAAAATAGAAAAAGGACAAAAATATTTATTGACGGTGCAATACCATGTGAATTTCCACTTAAATGACATTGTATTAATTTCATCTATCATTACAAGTTTAGCCAATTTACATCATTAACAGCAATTTTCATATAACACCTCTAAGTGTAAAATTACTCAAAGTGCTTTATAGGATCATTTTCAAATAAAATTGGTCATGACTGTCAGGTGAATTTTGGAGAGAAACCTGGTCAAGAGAAACCCATTGTTAGAAGTGTGAATCCCCTGCTTCCTGCAAGGGTTCCATTCCAGTTTCTCTGTTCTTATGATGCTACCTTCCATTGGAATGCCTCAGATATCCTCTTTTTCCTCAACTGAGGATTCTCCCACATCATGGTTGACACATGGTTGATTGAAAACAATAGGTGTTGGTACAAACTAGGGTCCTTTACCCCTGGAGACAAAGCTGGATTACAAAGGCAAGTTTCAGATAACACAACATTTGACCTGGAGAGTAATCGAGAATAGTAGACGAGCTAACAGCACTGTGGGCTGATCTGCACTATTGACTGCAGAATTTCACTATCACTTTGTCAAGACAATTAGGGACAGGCAACAAACGGTGGCCTTGTCGGCAACACCCATAGTTAATGTGGTGTAAATTGGTAGCATGGACATTGTTTTTTGAATTGATTACCTCAGTCACCAAACAAAAAAGGTTTGCATCAAAATAGGAGTGATTGACTCAATTTCAGTCACGATCAGGTAGAAGCTTATTATTGCAGGTCATTAAAACATCAAGTCATTCCACCATTGGTTAGTTCCAAACTATGGAGAGTGTAACCCTCCTATAATCACACTTCTGCTAGTGTTGGTTTCCCACTATTCCCTTATTACTCACAAGCAATAAGTAGGTGACGCTCTGCTTCTGCTTCCTCTCGTGAGCCTTTGCCATGCTCTTCATCTGTACAGCAATTTAGTGCCTGGCTGGCCTGATGCATGATGCTATTCAATTTGATAACCTCATCATTAAGTATCTGGAAGATTAAAAGTATAATTTTGCATCTGCTTTTTTTGTGCAAATAGTTTCATACTATAACTGCTATTTTTAAAGAACATGCAAGACTTGCACTTTAAATTGGCTTCTAGTAAGTTTTTAAAATGGACAAGGACTGCTTTAGATACCCAAGAACTCTAAACGTGATGCCAATCAGCTCTCCAGCCTCAAAAGGAACAATTTAAACAAAGCAGCTTCATTTCTTTACATAGTGAACTGCTCTGAAGACATTTAAAGCACTTAAAAACTACTTTCACTGTCCAGATTTGTTGTCCTTTCTGTAAGGAATTTGAAATTGTTTTTTCCATTGCTCTCATTACCAGTCTTTGAATCAGATTGAACAACAGGACCAGTAGTCCTGAACCAAAGGTTCCAGTTGCCTCATTGCCCTTTTAATCAAATTATAACAGAAGATGAGCTCAATGTGGCAGTAAAGTCTAATTATTGGTACTCCAACAGGGTGCAGCACAATGTCTCACCATCTAAACGCCTTACTTAGGATAGTGATACTACACAGCAATATTCAAAATGTCAGAAAAAGATTTTCCTGGTTTCCAATATTTTACCTTTGATATTCTTAATTAATGAAGTAAAACTGAAAACATTTGCAATAAAAGTTCATTAAAAAAACTCATCTTTTAAAAATTTTCCTACATTTTACAAAACCTTTGGAAACACAAGTTTTAATAGCTTGCTCCACACCTTTACTTTCTCTTTTGTGGTCACTTGCTGTGCTGCCAACCAAGATCCTTCTACTGATTTTTGCTTATCAGCTTTATCGGCTCCTTCATTTTTCTTTCCTTGCAGCCGAGCACTACGCCGTTGAGTTCGATACAAGTCAATACTGAAGAGAAAAAAGGTTCACTCAGGTTCGGATGGTTTCAGTACTTAGATATATGTACAGAAAGCACATTTATACATGAATTTTAAAATGATAGTAAACAGTAGCTTTGAATAAGGCACCGTGTCTCAGTGACATGATGCCCAAATCACAGAGAGAAATCAAAAGGAAGTGAAGGTTGTGACTAGAATTTTTCAAGTGAGCATGGAAGCTGTGCCAGCTATGGGAAGCTTCCTAACGCAACGCTTCTGCTCAAAAACGACAAGCAAAGTAACTGCAGATGAGGCAGCTTAACCTCAGGCAAGCTGCCAGGGACATCAATAAAACAAACCAATTATTCTATTAAAGCCACGGTCAAACAGCTCCACCATAGTTTAAAAACTAGTTTAAACAGCATCCAAGTAAATTTACAAATGCTGAGGATGCAGCAGTGAATTTTCAAAAAATATGCCAAAGTGCGGCTCAGGAGACTTGCTCAAATTTCTCATTTTAATGTCGTCATTTTTAATATGTATGTCACTAGATTTGAAGGCAACAAGACAGGCTTTGACACTGGAAAGACAGTAGACAGATAATTAGAATTTCAAATAAGGTTCAAATTTCATAGTGTTAAGGCTTTGAAATGAGAAACTTAGCTAAAATATACCAGATGATTTTGGTAATGTTAAAATTAACAGGATGAAATAGAATCTAGTGACAATAAACTGATCAAAACTTCAGGTAAAACTATATACAGACTAGATTTGTTTATTAAAGAGAGAAAGAATATATAATGCCAAGTTGCAGATGCTTTACCGGCCAAAACAAGTCAGCTTTGACAAATTAGTTAAGGTAACAAGCTAAAGGAAAAGCATAAAGGTGCAAATTCAGACAATGGGAGAAAAATAAAAGAATGAAAAAGACAAAAAGGATAGTGGAAGCTGCAGAAACAGGAAAACGTCAAGGCACATTAAGAAGGGGAGTAGAGACAAGTGAACCTTACTTCGGCTGTGGGTACAGTGTTGGAAAGGGTTATAAGAAATAGGATGCATCATTTAGAAAGGAATAAGTTGATTAGGGATAGTCAACATGGTTTTGTGAAAGGTAGGTCATGCCTCAACCATATTGAGTTCTTTGAGAAGGTCAAACAGGTGGATGAAGGTAAAGCAATTGATGTGGCATACATGGATTTCAGTAAGATGTTTGGCAAGGTGCCCCACAGTAGGCTATTGCACAAAAACAAGGCATGGGATTGAGGGCAACTTAGCGGTTTGGATCAGAAGTTGGCCAGCTGAAAGATGACAGAAAGTGGTGGTTGATGGGAAATAGTCATCCTGGAGCTCACTTACTGGTGGTGTACCGCAAGGATGTGTTTTGGGTCCACTACTGTTTGTCATTTTTATAAATGACCTGGATGGGGGGATAGAAGATGGGTTAGTAAATTTGCAGATGACACAAAAGGTTGCTAGAGTTGTGGATAGTGACGAAGGATGTTGCAGATTACAGAGGGACCCAGACAAGCTGCAGAGCTGGGCTGAGAGGTGGCAAATGGGGTTTAATGCAGAAAAGTGTGAGGTGATTCATAGTAGTGTAGATCTCAGTGTCCAGGTACATAGATCACTGAAAGTTGCCACCCAGATTGATAAAGGTTGTTAAGAAGGCATATGATGTGTTAGCTTTTATTGGTAGCGGGATTGAGTTTTGCAACCATGAGGTCATGCTGCAGCTGTACAAAACCCTGCTGTGGCTGCACTAGGAGTATTGTGTACAGTTCTGATCACTGCATTATAGGAAGGATGTAGAAGCTATGGAAAGGGTTCAGAGGAGTTTTACTAGGATGTTGCCTGGCATGGAGGGAAGGTCTTACGAGGAAAGGCTGAGGGACTGGAGGCTGTTTTCGTTAGAGAAAGATGATCGAGAGGTGACTTAATTGAGACACAAGATCAGGGGGTTAGATAAGGTGGACAGTGACAGCCTTTTTCCTCAGATGGCGATGGCTAGCTCGGGGGACATAGCTTTAAACTGAGGGATGGTAGATATAGGACAGATGTCAGAGTTTCTTTACTCAGTAATAGGGGCATAGAACGTGCTGCCTGAAATAGTAGACTCGGCTGCCTTAAGGGCATTTAAATAGTCATTGGATAGGCATATGGACAAGAATGGAATGGTGTAGATTAGATGGGCTTCAGATTGGCCTTCGATGCTGTGTCAACCTGTGAAACCAAAGAGCCTGTACTGCGCTGTGTTGTTCTATCAATCATTTTCTAAATGGAAGTTAAAGGATAACATGTGGCAATATCAAAATGAATATTGGAAATCTTAACTATTTGTATTACTCTTCAGTCAAGGAAGATTATGCACCTGATATTCTAACAAAATTAGAAAGGAATCAAAGGGCTGCAACTCATGAAAGTGAGTGCAAGAAAGAAATCAGAACTCAAATCAAAATAATAGCACTAGAAGACAACAAATACCAAGGCACAATGGTTTTCCACATCAGGTTTTTAAAGTCGTGAGAAAATTGCAAATACTTCAGCTACAGTCTTCAACCATTGGTACAGGAATTACCCCTTTTGATTTACATTTGCAAATTGCCACTTTTTAAGATGAGAGTGAAAACACAGCAAATTACAGACCCTTTAGATGAACATCTGTTGGGAAAAGGTTAGTAAAAACTCAGTTAAAGCAACTTGAATTCAGATACTATTGGACATGGGCTCCTTAAACCTATGGACATTAGCAGGCTCGTAGGGCGTTTTTTCTCAAACTTCCACAGCCGTCAAAACAACTCAGGAATTTCTTTTCCGAGTACTGACTGTTTGGCTGCTAAACATTCCTCCACTTGAACTGGTTTCTGTCCAAATAATTCTTTAGCTGGATCGCAACCTCAAGTCAGCAAAGATCTTAGCAAATATCTCCATGGGGGCTTGCCAGTCATTTTGCCAAAATTTTGATTTCTTGAAAATGTTTGTCTTTAGCACTTTTGTTCAAAAACTTATTTTCTGACCTCTTAAAAGATTACATTGTCAGAGAACAAAAATCAAAAACCCATTATTCCTCTTTAAAATCCAAGCTCTCAAATGATAACACTACATAAGGAGCCTTCAATCCACAATCTCAGTGGATTACATCCAACAAACCTAAATGACTAAGTGAAGCAGTCGTCAGGGGAATGTCTAAGGATGCAATTTGTATGACTTTTGGAAGGTATTTAATTTGTTAAACCTCGGGAAAAATAGAGGACCTCTGATTAAAACCGGTCATTTTTATTTAATCTCAATCTGCCCATAGTTACCTCCCTTCCAAATGCTCTGGCTCTTCACATTAGATGAGAGCTTACGTAGTAGCATTGGTTTCAATTCCCTGGTTTGTATATAGTTAGGAGGTGGTTTGATTTAAATTGATAGATGGGAAAAGAAACCTTTGCTGGTTTGACAGTTCAGGACAGGGCTTCACAAATTTATAAATTTCCCAGTGGAACGGAGTGCTCATAGGCAGCAATGGCTGCCCTGGAGCTTGCAATAAATGCCAATAGCATTTTGCTGACTCAGTCTGGCCTACATGTGACTCCAGATCCATTGCAATGTGGTTGAATCTCAGGTGCCTGCCCAGGCAATTAGGGATGGGCAATGAATGCTGGCCTAGCCAGTGATAGCCTCATCCTGTGAATGAATTTTATAAAGGCATCCTTATTTCTTCATTTTTCCCCCCCCAATGAAGAGTGTAGCCTGATGGAAAAATCTTTGAAGTTCACTTGCTGATGCAAAGAAAAAAAAAAACTGCCTGTGAAATATTAGGCACTTGTTTTCAAAAGTAACAAAAAAAACCACCCCACAACTCTCCAGCCAACAACTAAAAACCCTACCCTTTTGCTCAGGAACTGATTACAAGATATGGTCTTAATAGCAAAACAAAGGCATCCAGAAGTTAGGAAGACTAGTCAGCATGGAAACCAACCAACTAGTCCACACTGACCATGCTGTCGTCAAACTAACTGGTCCCACCTAAACATTTCCTATTCATGTACTTATCCAAATGGCTTTTAAACATTGTAATTGTACCTGCAGCCACTATTTCCCCTGGGAGTTCATTCTACACTAACCACCCTATGTGAAAAGGTTGCTCCTCATGCCCTTTCTAAAAATCTTCTTCCTTTCACAAAATATACCCAATTTTGAACTTCCTTACCATAGAAAAAAAAAAGACGTTTGCTACTCACCTTATCTAAGCCCTTATGATTTTATAAACCTGTCAAGCTCAACCCTCAAATCACTTACACGCCAGTGAAAGAAGTTCCAGCCTATTTTTATAACTCAAACCCTCCATCCCCAGCAAATTCCTGATACAGTTTCAACCCTCTACAGTTTAATATCCTTCCCATAACCAGGCCACCAGAAATGCACACAGTACTTCAGAAGAGACCTCACCAATATTTTGTACAACAACATGACATCCAAACTCCGATACTCAAAAGGATTGAGCAATGAAGGCAAACATGCTAAACGCCGTACGCACCCGGTGTCGCAAATTTCAAGGAATTATGTACCTGAACCCATAGGTCACTGTTCTATAACATGACCCAGGCCCTACCATTAATTGTACAAGTCCTGCCCTGGTTTGTTTTCCCAAAATGTAAAACCTTGCATTAATCTAAATTAAACTCCACCTGTAGCGCCTTAGTCTGTCAGCCCAATGATAAAGACCTCTTTGTAATCTCAGATGAACTTCTTCACTGTTCACATTACTGTCAATGTTTGTGAAAAGATTTTTAGCTCGGGTGCTCGTTGTTGTGGTTCTGTTCGCCAAGTTGGGAATGTGTGTTGCAGACGTTTAGGCCCCTGTCTAGGTGACATCCTCAGTGCTTGGGAGCCTCCTGTGAAACGCTTCTGTGATGTTTCCTCCGGCATTTATAGTGATTTGTACCTGCCGCTTCCGGTTGTCGGTTCCAGCTGTCCGCTGCAGTGGCCGGTATATTGGGTCCAGGTCGATGTGCTTATTGATTGAATCTGTGGATGAGTGCCATGCCTCTAGGAATTCCCTGGCTGTTCCCTGTTTGGCTTGTCCTATAATAGTAGTGTTGTCCCAGTCGAATTCATGTTACTTGTCATCTGCGTGTTTGGCTACTATGGATAGCTGGTCGTGTCGTTTCGTGGGTAGTTGGTGTTCATGGATGCGGATCGTTAGCCGTCTTCCTGTTTGTCCTATGTAGTGTTTCATGCAGGTATGTGGATGACACCTTTTGTAATCATTAAAAACACAGAAATAGAGAACACACACCGGATCATCAACGCCACACTCGCAGGAATCCGATTCACTAGAGAGAAAGAAAAGGACAACCAACTCCCATTCCTAGATGTGATGGTATAGAGAACACCTAATGGAGAATTCACCACATAGGTATACAGGAAAGCCTCACACACAGACCAAGTCCTGAACTAGGAAAACAACCACCCCAACACACACAAAAAAGAAGTTGCATCAAGTTTGATGCCATCCACAAGCTTACTAACCATACCTTCTACATTCTCACCCTAAGCCTTTCGGGTGTAGGTATATATTTCCTTAAAAGGAGTCATAGATAGACAGGGTAATGAAGGTGGCATTTGGTATGCTTGCTTTTATTGGTTAGTGCATTAATAAGAGTTGGGATGTTGCAGTTGTACAGGACATTGGTTAGGTCACTTTTGGAATATGGTGTTCAATTCTGGTCTCCCTGCTATAGGAGAGCTATTGTTAAACTTGAAAGGGTTCAGAAAAGCTTTACAATGGTGTTGCCAGGGTTGGGGGGGTTGGGAGGTTGGAAGGGAGAAGTTGATATAGTCTAGGGCCATTTTCCCTAGATCTTTGGACGTCGAGGGGTGACCATATAAAGGTTTATAAAATCATGAGGGGAATGGATAGGATCAATAGCTAAGGTCTTTTTCCCCATGGTAGTGGTGGGGGGGTGCAGGAAAAAAAAAGTTCAAAACTAGGGTGCATAGGTTTAAAAGGTGAGAGTGGCAAGATTTAAAAGGCACCTAAGTGGCAACCTTTTCATGCAGAGGGTGATGTATGCATGGAATGAGCTGTCAGAGAAAGTGGAGGAGGCTGGTACAATTATAACATTTAAAAGACATCTGGATGGATGTATGAACAGAAAGGGTTGAGAGTGTGATATGAGCCAAATACTGGCTAATGGGACTGAATAATTTAGAATATCGGGTCAGCATGGACAAGTTGGACCAAAGGATCTGTTTTTGTGCTGTACAACTCTATGACTCTATATAGAAATGACACACAAATCCCAGTGGAACACCACTATTACATATATGTAATCCGACAAAAAAAAACCTGCGACCATTCTCTTCTACTATACAGCTAATTTTGCATCCAAATGGAAAGTTCATCCGAATCCCATGTGATCTACCTAGTAAATTAGAGCTGATTAGTAAATTAGTCTCCCATGTGGAACCTTATCACAAACCTTGACTAAAATCCAAGTAAACAATGCCTACTGACCTGCGCTCAATATTTTTGGTTACTTCAAAAAAGTTTGACAATTTTTCTTGCATTCCTTGCCTCTGCAAATACATGTAATTCCTACTTTTCAGAATCCCCAAAAACATTGGTGTCAGACTCACCTTACATCTCTTCTTAAAGGCACAACATGAGCCACCCTCAGGTCCTCCTGCACCTCACCCATGGTTAAAGATGTTACAAGTACTTCTGCTAGGGACCCCACAATTTCCTCCCTAACTTCCTACAACATCCTGAGATACACTTGATTGGGTCCTGGAGATTTAGCCACCTGTTAGTGAAATTGCCAGCACTTCATCTTCTGTAATGTGAACGGTTTTCAAAACATCAATGTTTATTTCCCCAGAGTTGTCTCGCCTCCATTTCTTTCTCCGCCGTAAAAACTGATGTAAAATATTCATTTAACATCTCCCATCTCCAGAGGCTCAACACAAAGCTGGCCCTCATTGACCTTTAAAGGGGCCCTACTCTGCCTCTAGTGGCTCTCTAACTCAATTATTTGCAGAATCTCTTTGGATCAACTTTAATTTTATCTGCCAAGGCGCTCCCCTATCCCCACTTGGCCTTTCTGATTTCCCTCTTAAGAATGCCACTATACTCTTTATACTCTTCAAGAGATCCATTTTATTCTTGACTAGAACCTCAATATCTTTATTCATCCATTGTTTCCTAATCTTACCAGCCTTACCTTTCACTAACAGGAACATAAGGCCTCTTTCCACAGTGGATGATAGGATTCTAAAATCACCCTCAAAAATATACTGACTCCAATAATTAAATCCAAGTGATAGAATGTTTGCTCAAGGATTTCACATGATGTGGAACTACAGTGGGTAGATGGAGTTGAGATACAGATTCTGGATCAGTGGTGCTGGAAGAGCACAGCAATTCAGGCAGCATCCGAGGAGCTTCGAAATCGACGTTTCGGGCAAAAGTCCTTCATCAGGAATAGTTGAGATACAGTCAGCCCGAATGCAAAAGGGTGGCAGAACAGGCTCAGGGGCCTAATCCTGTTCTTATGCACAACCAATGACTTTGAAAAGAAGCAACCAAAGTCCAAAATGAGTTTTAAAAAGGAACCTAAATCAGTCTTTTAAAACTTGACCAAACAGGTACCAACCTAGGTCAAGAGATTTCTTGCATGATTCCTTTTTGAAAACAGGAACCATTACAAAAAAAATGATTAAACATTTTAAGGGCTCAACCGTTGAAATTGCTGTTCATCAGGATACATCAATAATCAAGTGTTCATAGGGATAAAGTTACCTGTATAATGGTGCATTTTCCACTGCTCGTAGAAGATTTCCAGCTGGATCTTGGTCCTGCCCAGGAGTATTAAGTTTGAGTGACGAATAGAGTGAGCAGCAGGATTCAGTCAGACCATTATTTAGTGATGCAACTACTGCAGCCTACCAGATACAAGAAAAAAAAGCTCAAGACATGTTCCAAGAGAGTATCCCAACTTATTGGGCATTGTCAAAGGCATATTAAAATGATTATGTAAAACCAATAACTATTGAATTTACAGACTCAACTAACAGGATCAATGGCCAAGTCAATGAATATACTTACTACAAGCAGCCTGACAGCTCATCACTAAGGCTAAAATTTTTACAAATGGTTGAACTATAGTAGACCTCTCTGCCCAGGGTGAAATGATTTTTTTTTAAAATAAAAAAAAACAAGCTTACTGATTTTTAAAAAAACTGACTAATCGACTTTACATTAATAATCCAGTTCAATAGGCGACTGCTCCTTGCTCACTCAAGCTTTATTTTAATAAAAAGTGGACACTGTCAAGCAGTAATGCTGTGTTCCCCTTACCCATTGTTTAAAAATGTGAAAGACACTTCCCCATTCCTATTTTATTTGTTGTTGACTGTTTCCTAGAGTTCAGTTTCCTTTTCAAAATTAAGATTACCAGAAAGTAAGCTATTTCTGAACTTTTAAAAGCTCATCTCAGATAGATAACATTTATGGCTTGGGCTTAAGATTTTTAACACATTGCTCATTAAGTTTAATAATTTTTGGTTACCTATGTTAATGACATGGCTCAGGGTCAGAAAGTGGAGGTTGAAGAGAGAGATGTAATGAGTTTCATGAAACCCCTATTCCCAAACCCCTCTTATTAGGAAGATGGTTGGAGCAAATATTTGTCAAGAATTAAGAAATAAAATGCAAATGTCATTACTAAAGATGGTTTATACAGGCACAGAAAGCTAAAACCAACTCCACTTGAAGCATGATCTGGATTGACAGTTTTTAGGAAGCAGTGATCATAATAGCATTGCAGTGTAAATTCAATTTGAGAGGGAGAAGATCGAATCAGATGCAAGGTATTACAGCTGAATAAAGGCAACTATGGAGGCATGAGGGAAGAACTGAGTTGAATTGACTGGGAGAGGAGCCTTGCAAGAAAACCAACAGAACAGCAATGGTAGGGGTTTCTGGGAGTAATTCAGAGATTCATTCTGAGAGAAAAGCAGCATGGAACAGGAAGGATGAGGCAACCATGGCTGACAAGGGAAGTCAGGGATAGCATAAAAGCAAAGAGAAAGCATAATTTGGGGAAGGGCAGTAGGAAATCAGGATTGGGAAGCTTACAAAGACCAGAGGTTAAAAGAAATAAGGATGGAGAAGATTAAATATGAGGATGAGGATAAGCTAGCCAATAATATAAAAGGAAGACTGTGAGCTTGTTTAGATGTATCAAAGGCAAAAGTGGACATTGGACACTGGAAAATGGAATTTGAAGGGAGATAGCTGAAGAGATAGCGGAGGCGTTAGAGGTGATCTTTCAGGAATTGCTAGAATCAGGGAGGGTCCCCGAGGACTGGAAAAACGCTAATGTGCTTCCCATGTTTAAAAAGGGAGTAAGGCAAAAGGCAAAATTACAGACCTTTTGGCTAACCTCTGTTGTGGGCAAGAAGATCCTTGAATCTATGGAGGAGATTTCTGAATACTTGGAAATATGTGGTAAAATAGGACAAAGTCAGCATGGTTTCATCAAGGAGAGGTCACGTCTGACAAATCTGCTTGAATTCTTTGAGAAAGTAATGAGCAGAGAGCCAGGAGAACCATTGGACGTTATCGACCTGGACTTTAAAGGCAGCCTTTGACAGGTTGTCGCACAGAAAACTACTGAGTAAGGCAAGGGCTTATGGTATCAGAGGCAAGGTGCTAGCATGAATAGAAGCTTGGCTGTCTGGTAGAAAGCAGAAGGTGGGGATAAATGGGTCCTTCTCAGGATGGCAGCTGGTGACAAGTGGTCCACAAGTCTCTGTATTGGGACCACAACTTTCCACTTTATACATTAACAATCTAGATGAAGGAACGGAGGGCATTCTGACTAAGTTTGCAGATGATACAAAGATACATAGAAGGTAGCATTGAGGCAGAGAGGCTGCAGAAGGATTGGACAGATTAGGAGTGGGGGCAAAGAAGTAGCAGATGGAGTACAATGTGGGAAAGTATGAGGTTATGCATTTTGATAAGAAGAGAGGCATGGACTAGTTTCTAAATGGGAAGAAACTTCATAAGTCTGAAGTGCAAAGAGGCTTGCGAGTTCCAGTCCAGGATTCTCTCAAGAGAAACTTGCAGGTTCAGTCAGTAGTTAGGAAGGCAAATGCAATTATGGCATTTATTTTGAGGGGACATGAATACAAAAGCAGGGATGCACTTTGAGGTTCCAAGACTCTGGTCAGACCACATTTGGAGCATTGTGCGCAGTACTGGGCCCCATACCTCAGGAAGGATATATTGGCCCTTGAGCAGGTTCACAAGAATGGTTCCAGGAATTAAAAGCTTAACACATGAGGAACGTTTTAAGGATGTTAGGTCTGCACTCAATTGAGCCTAGGAGACGGCAGCAAGGGGGTCTAATTGAAACATACAGAATACTGAATGGCCTGGATGGAATAGGTGTGGGGAAAAGGCTTTCATTGGTAGGAAAGATTAGGATCAGGGAGCATAGCCTTAGAATAAAGGGAAAACTTTAAGAACATTGATAAAGGATAAACCTCTTCAGCCAGAGTGGTGAACCTATGGAATTGATTGTGGAGGCCAGGTCATGGAGTGTACTTAAGACTGAGATAGATAGGATGTTGGTTAGCAAAATTAAAGCACATAGAATAGGAAATAATGTGCTGTCATAGATTAAAGGATTAGCTAACAGTCAGAGAACAGATGGGCATGAACGGGTCAGTCTTGCATTGGCAGGCTGGGATGAGTGATGTACCACAAGGATCGGTATTTGGATCCCAGCTGTTCAAATGGGTGAACCAGAGCTAATTCACCAAAGTTTATTTTAACCAGCACCTTAAACTGGCGCTCTTGATAAACTGGCAAAAAAAAAATTGTTCATCAAATACCAGAAGTTTACCATATTATCGCAATCTCCATGATGTCTGAGTAGCCAGCTGAGGGTGTGGATGAGAAGATGAAGTTTATTTACAAAGTTGCATCAAGTGGTTTATGCTGTAAATAAAGTATAACAGTGGTGTGTATACCCCCTGCACTGCGTTTCTATTACTGCACTTTTACATTGAACATATGGATCTGTCAATCAACTGGAATATTTGATCAACCAACACGCCCCAGGTCCCACATGTGCCAGTTAATAAAAACCATTATCTGTACTTCAAATTTACAGATAAAGTAAAGCTAAATGGGTATGGGTGTTGAGGAAGAGGATTTAGACAAGCTTAAAGAATGGGCAAGAACTTAGCAGATGGAATATAAATGTAGAAAAATGAGATTAGCCACTCTGCTAAAAGGAACAAACCTGCAAAACAGTCCTTCAAATGGGAAGTGGTAGCCAAGTCTCGATGCAATATGTTAAGACTAACCCTGCAGCTGCAGCATGCTATTAGAACGGCGCTATAACCAGTGCAGTTTTTAAAAACTAAAACCAGTTTTAGTTGAAAAGAGTAAGCTATGAATTAAAAGGTTATCTTTGGACTAAGAGCAGCAGTTTGTTTTCATTTATAAAACAAAGAAAACTTGTTTATAGGACCAGGCCTGTAAGTTCACTGCAAGTTGATTCTGGCTCAAAGAATGCAATAGACATTTCAGCCCTGGAGATTGGTTATGCACAAGCATTGGCAAACATTAACAGGGGCAATCACAGGACCAGTCTAACAGAAAAACGAGAAAAATAAAGGAGGTACTGAAGTTTGAATTAAATTTTTTTTGGTCAGGATTGTGGTTGCTAAAGCCACAGAACCGAAGTTTGATTGCTCTCTGGTTAACCTCCCAATACCAAAAGTTCCAAGACTAGAATCTCAGCTGTAAGAATTAAGTGAATATTCCTCAGCCTACTGAAATCTATTTGCATTGATTGGTGTCTTCAGAAATCAAGACACAATCCCATGTGTCTGTAATACTATGCATCATGGAAACCACTTGAGTGAACTGGCTTGTTACATATCTCAATTTTTCTTCTAATTTATTACTTAATTGTTTCTGTCCACATGAGACCAGAGGTTAGAATCAAAGATTGGATTTCAATCATTAGATTACCTTGTTGTTTAACTTTGCTCAGTTAATGCTGCTGGAATAAGAAGTTAATTTTAGTTTAAATTACAAACTTGGTATCTGATATCAGTTATTCAAAAACTCTGGTTAGAATCATTGGGGCTATTTTGAGTGTGATCAAATGCTGTAAATTTATGGTATAGCAAATATAGGGACAGGGTGGCTCATTTGATATGGCTGGCTCGTTGTCATAACATAGGCTAACATTCCATTAGCCTTTCTTGCAAGAGGATTTGAGCACATAAGTAGTGAAGCCTTGCTTCAATTGAGTAGAAGTTTGGTTAGACCTTACATGGTTTCCTCAACTCAGGAAGGGTAATATCACCATAGAGAGAGCACAAAGCTTCACCTGGCTTGTTCCCAGAATGTCAGGACTATCCTATAAAGAGTGATTGGGAAAACTATACCTATGCTCTCTAGAGTTTCAAAGAGTGAGGCGATCTACAAAATACTTGAGGGTTACACATGGCAGATGCAGATAGAGTGTTTCAACTGATTGCGAAGTCTAAAACCAGCAGGCACAATTTAAACAATAAGGGGGATGCTATCTAGGAATAAAGAATTCAATTTACTTAGAAGGTTGTGATTTTTTTGGAATTTTCTACCCCAGAGGATTGTGGAAGCTCAGTCTTTGAGCATACCTAAGGTATTAATAATTAAACTATGGTTTAAAGTATTATGGGGACAGTCTGGGTAAAAGACTTTGAACAATTCAATCAGCCATAATCGTATTATATAGTAAATCAGGCCGAATTGCTTACTCCCATATCTGTTGGAGCTTTCCACATCCAGTACCTATTCTCGTGAATTACCAGTTTGGCAAACAATCTGTATAGTACACAGTGATCTAACAATCTCATATCCCTTCTCAACCATGCTAAAATATACTTCAAAAAATTTGGATTTGATTTCTATTGAACAGAATAACCACCATTGAAAATCCAGGAGAGTACACTCACAAGAGGAGATGCAGCATCCAACTTGATGGATTTAGCAAGAGGAGACAATACTGAGATGCTAGGTAAAGTCAGCTCATCATTCTCTTTTTGATCTTCTGCCTCAGCGTTAGACTTTATCTCATCACACTGATCCACAGCTTTAGAGTTGTTCAACTCTGCTTCAGCTTCAGACTTCACTTCCTCATTGTGATACTCAGCTTTAGATGTTTTCAATTCTGCTTTTGCTGGTTCTTTAGCCTCCGGTTCAATTCCTTCTTCCATCCTGTCTGCATCAAGCACACCTTCAAACAGCTTATCAATTAGTTCAGAATTGTTCAGTTCTTCCTGGGAGCTTGATTCTAGTTTGAAGATAGACAGCAACAATGAAACAAGGTGAGACTTATGCAAATGCCGACTAGAAAGTAAAAATGGAGATAAAAAAGTGCTGGAGATCACAGCCAGTCAGGCAGCATCCATGGAGACACAGCAGGCTAACATTGAGTCATGATGACTCACCTATACTCGAAATGTTAACCTGCTCATCTCCATGGATGCTGCCTGATCTGCTGCAATTTCCAGCACTTTGTTTTCAATACAGACTCCAGCATTTCCAGTAATTTGCTCCTAAAGATAGGAGACTGGCTTTTGTTTGCCAATTTCTGCAAAATTGGAAAGTTATTTTCAAAGTAGCAAAAAGTTTGTTGTTTTTAAAGTGAAGTCAAACAAAGACATGCACAATGAAAGTGGTTCGAGCCCAATTGTTTTAAAATCAGCACTGTTAGCAGCAGTCTGACTCTAGGAAATTAGTCATACCATATTTCAAGCAAAGCATACATGCATTCATGAGGCTTCTGAAAAAAAATTCAGAGGCTGTAAACTTGACTTCTAACTACTTAAAAGGGTAAAGTGCCAGAATGGTGTGCCAATCAGCACAGGATGACTGAACTCCTCTTTGTCAATGTAGTCCAGTGACATTTCATCTTAAGTTAGAAGTCACACGACACAAGGTTGTAGTCCACCAGGTTCTTTGTAATCACAAGCTTTTGAGCGCTGCTCTCATCAGGTGAAGTGGAGGGTGTGCTTCCCTCCACTTCACCTGATGTGGAAGGAGCAGCACTCCAAAAGCTTGAGATTTCAAAGAAACCTGTTGGACTAGAACCTGGTGTCATGTGACTTTTGACTGCCTTCAATATTAACCTAATTTAATAACTTTTTATACCAACATGATATCGAACATAGATATTCAGGAAGTTTAAAGTGTGGGAATTGCCAGAATAAGTTTAAGTCACTTATTTCCCAAAGATTCAATTAATACCATACTGAACTCAACTTGTTGGCTACACTACTTATTCCGCAATGTGTTTCTGAAGTAGGATTGTAATCAAAAGTATACACATGCTACACTATGCTCAGGAAAAGTTTTGCTTCATTAAATCAAAATCATCCACTTTCCCTCTTCTGTCTCCACCCACCCGTTCCGAACATAGCTAACACTGCTCTACGACAAGCTAAAAGGGAGGAATCAAACGGCTTTTCTTTGTTACTGGCCGAATTAGGAGGGGCAATTCTAGATAACTCACTACAGTTCTCATTTGCAAACAACACAAAAAACAGGGACAAGCTTTCTGTCCATTTGTCCAACTGCAAGTCAGTATTTAAAGTTATACAAATAACTTGACAATCAAGGGCATTACAAAATTCTCATACCCGTCTCAGAGATGCACTTCTCATTTTCATTGCTCTCAGTTTCTACATACTCTGGCGATGGAATGGTTTGCGGTTCTAATGCAAAAGTAACCTTCCTGAAAGGAGTCGACCAATCCAAAGGTGCTTCTACCTTGTAATCATCTAAATTTGGGAAGATATTTTGTGATTGTTGCATATTATTGAATACATGCAAATCTATCAGCATCTTTCATCATAACTTTTGCATTTCCTGCAGCTTTAAGACAGTACACCACAGCATTGAAATTAATCAATAACCCATCATATATCTCCACTTTGGTCGATCACTATGAACTTTATCGATGCACATCTGTCAGTCGTAAATTTTTCCATGATGGAACGTAAAAGGTGAGAAGGAAGAATAAAGATATGACTATCTAGCTTCAAAACAGTAAAAGCAGAGCCTTGCTTATGTACAAGAACACTGCTACCTGAAAACTCAGGTCCTTTATCTTTAATGACCTTCCCAACACCTATTCAAATTTCAGGACAAAAAATATCTGAGCTAAGGTTAAAAAAACCCAGACTCAATTGAATGAAATCTCAGTTTGAAGCTCAATGTTAACAGCACAAAGTAGCAAGACAGAGGCCTCACGATGGTAAATATTCTTGCAATATGAAAGCAGCATAAGGAATTAGTTCTTAAAAGTAGCTAACAAGCAGTATATTGAACAATGACTGGAGCTTATTACTGACAATAATTGATAAGAATGCATAGTATTCAGACCTTTACCTTCAGTAATGTGCAGTACCTCTTCATACATTTCATTGTGTTCTGAATATGTAATAGTGTTTTTGTCATCAATAGTGTTCTCTTGAGCTTTTGTACTCCCCGTCAGCTGCTCCTGGATCACGTAGAGAATGAAACACTTTTGGGAACCTGATGCAGGCAGGCAGTTAAAAATTCACTCCCGAAACTAAATTGGCATATCTAAGCAGGGAATCAAAATCTAAGTTTTTGTTCCCCATATTAATGTCCACAGGACACCGCTTTATTGAAGAGTGGAGTCATGGTGTAGAGAAATACTTAGTCAATTTGTGCATAACAAAAAAGGAGTCTCACACAAAAAGAGACAAGGAACTAGATATTCTACTTGAACTGCAGTCAATATGTAAATATAGGCTAGACTACTAATAGGAACTCCCCGTTCTGAGACCCACCTGAAGGACAGATTGGTGTTCAATTTAGCACCTCAAAAGATACTTTTTTTTTTAAATAAAAAAGGTGAATTTGTAAAAGAATGAAAGCATTGTCAGTGACAAGCAATGCAAGATTACAGAATCAAACTGCTAAATAAATCCATAATCTCCAGGCAATCCAGGTCGGAGTAACATCTGCTTTTAATTGATTAACACAATCCAAGTCTAAAGCATGCACAAAGTAGATTCACACTCCTCTCCTTTCCAAGAGTGTTCAATTCTTTGCATATTTATATTTTGTTCTTTGCCCTTTATGCCTTCAAGGCCCACAAAATATATAGACAAGAAATGCCGCAACCAGTGCCAAAACGAAACAGCAAGTGAAAGCATATTTGTTAAAAAAAAACTAAACGATTAAGAATTACTACAGAACACTGGACACACCCTATAATGTTTAGGGGAAATAAAGTAGTGATTTCACCCATCAGTTTGAAGCCCAGTTAAGCACATCACTCAAATTACTATATAAATTGATCTTGAATTGGGATATTAGGAGACTACTGCTTCTTTTATCATAATGAAGGTTAACAGCTACAAACTGGATTAATGAAAGTTCAAGATTTGTAACTGCACAATAACATTGATTCAGCATCAATTAATCTGCACCCCTTCAAGTTGTGTACGCATGTGGCAAGATAGTCCTTTTATCTACTGATCTAGATAATCATCACTAGGTGGTCAAAACAAATGATATGCAAATCAATTAATGTAATCATCTTATGAAAAGCAAGGAGATTTTAAAATATCAGGATAATTGCTTGATAGCCATGGCTGAGGAAAAAAAAGCCCTTAACAATTCAGCACAATTTAAGGTTTCAATCAAGTCTCAAAAGCTCTGACAAATTTCTGCTGAAGTGAAGTGATAGTTTAAATGATCAACTTGCACCAAACATGCAGATGTAGTCAGTAATTAAAATTACAGCCCAAAAGCAGCTAGTCACAATACTGGTGCACCAATAAAATGGTATAGTTTTCAATTACAAGTGTAATTTCAAACCTAGTTTTCAAATCCGTAAATCAACTTACTGGGACTATTTCACTGGTATCTGGAAGTTGCTCAGTGTTCCTTTCTGCCACTGGCATGCTGACGTGGCCCAGACCTGCCCTGATCTTCGTTCCTATGCATGTTTCCTTAGATGCTTCCTGCAACAAGCCATACTCAGCACACTCAATATCACTTCCACTGCATTAAGTGTTAGTGTACTTTCTATGGTGAACCCTCACCAAGCAAGATGCAGCTCACTTCCAAATTAAAATGCATTTATCACCATGTAAAATACGCAGGAACCTTTTTCCAGAAATCACTTCCTGCAAATCTGCTTATTTGTGTAGTCCAACTATTAATAGCAAGTTCAATGTTTTAATGAGTGCTTAAAAACCCAAAAGTCAGGTGAATCAAATGCATCCACCCAACAGCTATAAACTAGCATCAACTTGAAGACATTCCCTTATTGAAGGCAGAGTACTTAACTAAAGATGGACATTTAATGCTTTGGTTAAATTATTAATATAGTAATTATCTCAGGAGTAAGGAGTTTAGTAATAGTAATACACCAGAAGTATATGGATAAAACCCTTAAGGTGTTATTTGAAGTTGAGAAAGTTTAAAAACTCAGTTGCATGAAGACTTCAGGAGAGGCTCTCAGATTTCCCAGATTGGGTGTTGAAGTCACAGTTAAATTAAACATAAGGAGACACAGAATGAGATTCCCTTAGTGTGAGCACTGTAAAGCTTTGATATCAAAAAGTATGTTTTGGAATGAATGGGATTATATTTTTGTCATGGATTTTGCAATCTTTAACTGTGTTATGTATAAAGCTTGAATCATTCGGTCCTCTCCTTTTTTTTTCCCAGAAATACACTTCCGTTTTACTGCTTAAAAACCAAGTCTTCAAAACTCAGTTATGCTTCAGTGAGAGATGACTCCTTAAAAAACATTAAGCCAAATTTCTGCCAGAGATCTGGCTTGCCCAGTAATATCAGGTGGGCTCTTTAGTGGGTTTTAGATTTTGGAAATGGAGAAGCAGCACTTTGTTTTAAAAAGCCTAGATATTAGAATCGAGGAAAAAAAAACTTGCACAAGCAATGTGAATTACTTTTTTTTTAAAAATACTTGCTCATTTTAAATAAATGTTTTTCCTGCTCAAAGCACTAGGATTCTTGTCAGCACTAGATATAGCCACAACTTGGTTGTTGGAAGATTTGATTTTCATGTTCTCTGAAATCTAAACTTTTTAAAGTTAACAGGAATTCAACTCGATTTATCAGAGACATTATGAAGAGGAAAAACATTTTAAAAATCTATTTTAGATCATTTTGGAAAATATTTATTCCAAATAAATATCTCAGAGCCAAAATTGCACTCATTAAAATATTCACAACTCAAGACAGTTATGCCAGAAACTGATGCTGACTATGGAAGTGAAGAGAGGAGATATCAACTATCTTTAAACTGAAAGCCAAGTTTTCTGCAAGGTGGTGTTATCCAAGTGATTTGAGGGGGGAGAAATAATATTCCGCTTTACCCTAGTGGATCCCTCTGGTCCTGTACTTGATTTGAATGCCTTCTTTTCCACCCAGGGATTGTTTCCTTCAGTCTTACCTCGAAGCATCGCAAGCTCCAGCTCCCGCTCCTACAGATGCAAAAGCAGAACATTCAGTCAACCTGCTAATCACACAGCAGTTAATCACAGATCAGAAATTTTTCTTCTCAATTGATGATTAGCAAACCTCAATACTTGGAATTAAAACAAACCCAAGGTAAGTTGGAAAGATATGTCCAGTTTTACTTCGAAAATGAAGAAAATTTCTAGTATATATAAAAAAAGAGACATCATAAAGTGCAAGATTATTGGAAATACCAAGCTCCTAAAGCAGCACACACTGCCATGGTGTTCAACAATACCTTTGTCAAGATGAAGTTCAATTTGCAAGTGCATTCATGCATGCTCAAAGGAATTTGACTTTAGTTTTGCATATCCATGGTTATAATCAGTTTTCAGTACGATAAGCTGGCTATTGTTCACCTCATCCAACATGATTTCAGAGCTAAAAACTGTCAATTAGTAGATATATGCAGAGATGACTGGACTTTATGCCAGATTTCTTGGTCTAAGCAGTTATGCTTGGCACATGAACCTATTCCTGATGAAGGGCTTTTGCCCAAAACGTCGATTTTACTGCTCCTCGGATGCTGCCTGAACTGCTGTGCTCTTCCAGCGCCACTAATCCAGAACATGAACACCCAGCCCACTCCTCACCAGCTGTTCCTATCTAAATTGCCTTAAACATGAATACAAACCATATATAATTAAATATTCTGAACAATTTCTTCACCATGATCCAAATGACAATATATCCCATAGTCTAATCCTGACGGCCGTAGCATGTTAGTATGTAGTTTGCATAACTTAGTAAAAATTTGCATTATATGCTACATTTTGTTGACATAGCATTTGAATAAAGAATTTCATCCCCATTCCTCAATAACAAAATGCATTCATAGCAGTCAGCCACACTTACTCCACAGAATCAGAACAGTGATAAATGGAAAAGCATACAGAACTGTGCCAAGGAAATTCTTCTGCAAACAAAAAAAAAATAATAGAATTGATCACGGAATGGAAAGAGTGACCTTGAGTAGCAGTGCTCTAGATTTATATACAAAGATATAATTAGAGTACACTTACAGTAGTTTTCACTACTTAGAATAAAACAGTACCTGGGCGATTTCAATGGAGACATTTATTTTGCTCAGCTCCTGGCAAATGTCAGGAAGCTATGTTGTTGGGGATGGGGGGTGGGGGGGGATAGTGGAGAGGAGTGTTTCCAAACCTTCCACATGTCAACAGCTGCATTTTCAACCTTTCATCGTTTCCTGACATCACCACTGGAAAGCTCAGCAAGAAAACAAGTTACCAGATCACATGTCTGCTGGCAAAGTAGCAATTCACTTAACCTCTTCAAGACTGCAGGGTTTCCTCAGTATTTACAGGGATCATTATTAATGCAGACATTTCCACTTACAATATGCACCTTCACAAAACTAAAGGATAGGATAACAACCTATTCACCCAATGTTCAATGTTTGAAAGCAACAAGGAAAAAAGCATAAATGCTTCAAGCATATGATTGGACTGTTGCAAAAACTGCGACAGTCTCAAGCATTGGAAACAAAAGAGGTGAAAGGAAGCTGGGGGTGGGCACAGCTGTCAGGAGGGGCAGAAAGTAGGTGCCTTTCACTTTACTAAAGGAGTCAATACCAGAAACCGAAATCCTCAAATTTCAGCACCTTAAAATCCACCATATTTAAACACAAATGTAATGTGACTGGAACTTGGAAGCATGACATTCCAAGAGTACACACTCACTTTTGAAGTTTTTACTTGGGTGGTCCAACTGATGTATTCAATGCTTCATGGGGAAGGTTAGCAACCAGCTTTCCATTATGAATGATGTTTATATTGCAACACTTTATTCACATTTCCATGATCATTGACCTCTCTTCAGGAATGATTTATTCATTTCAGTGACAGAAGTCACAATACCAGGTTTAGTCCAACGGGTTTATTTGAAATCACAAGCTTCAGTGCACTGCTCCTTCATCAGGCAACACCTGACAAAGGAACAGCACACTAAAAGCTTGTACTTTCAAATAAACCTATTGGACAATAACTTGGTGGTGTTGACAGACTTCTGACTTTGTCCACCCAAATCCAACACCGGCATCTCCACATCATTGACATTTACAGCAGAAGGCCCTTCAGCCCAACACATCTGCATCAGATTCAAGTGGCCACCAACCTCATCTCATTTTTCTAGGTCCTTGCCCGTAGCCTTACAGGTTACTGCATTTCAATTGAATATTTAATTACAGTTTAAATGGTATGCATTTTTAATGGTGTCCATCGTTCAGGCAGTGAGCTCGACATCTCCACTGTGGGTAAACACATATCTCCTCGAAACTTCTCTAAACCACATGCCTCAAGTTTATGCTCCCTGGTTGTGCACTCCTCAACCAAAGAATATTGTTTTCCTATTAGCACCATTTAGACCTGTCCATTTCATACAAAGCTCTGTTGAATATTGACTTACTTTCTTTAAATATTGATAAAGTAGTGTCAACATATCCATTTAATACAGAGTTCCAGTTCAATGTGATTTGCTTTCGGGCTCATGTATGCTTTCCCCCACATCATCTTCTAATCCTGAAGCTCCTCTCACCCATCCCTAGCTCCCATTCTGGTCTCCATTCTTAGTTGAAAAACACTCTGCAGTGTCATTTACAACCTCTTTCAGCTTCAATTGAAGCTATCTGATTCCACGGTTCTAGAGAAAAGTAGTAACAAGCCTATCCAATTTTTCTTTAAACCAAAATTCTCCAGTTCAGGCAATGTTCTATCAATCTCAGGCATCCACAACTTTTGTATAGTGTGCTGACCAGAACTGCACATATATTCCAGTTGCGGCATAACATGGGTCTTATATAGTGCCAATATAATTTTACAACTTTTAAAAAACTCCATCACAGGATGTGGCCACCACTGGCTGTTTCAGTAGACATAAACCACCTCAAGTTGCTCCCAAGGTGATGAGAGCTGCCTCTTGAACTGCTGAAGAATTTTGGGGTAGGTACACTTACAATGCCACTAGGATGGGGAGTACCAGGCTTTATGATTCAGCAACACTGAAGGAATGACAATAGATTCCAAATCTCTAACTTTCCAATTTGGCAGAGGGATCTTGCAGTATTGATGTTGCAAAGTATCTCAGAATCCCTTGTGTGGAAACAGGCCATTTGTCCCAACAAGACCACACTGACTCCCCAAAGAGTATCCCACCCAGACCCAGTCCCCTACCCTATTAATCTACCCTTGACTAATGCACCTAACCTATACAACCCTGAACACTATGGGGCAATTTAGCATGGCCAATTCACCCTCACCGGCACATCTTTGGACTGTGGGAGAAAACCAGAGCACCCAGAGGAAACCCACACAGACAGGGTGTGGGTTTGCACAGTTGCGAGAGGCTGCAATTGAGCCCAGGTCCCTGGCACTAAGGCAGCATTGCTAACCACTGAGCCACCATGCTGCCCTGATGTCTTTGTCCATCTAGATGGTACCAATCGTAGGTTTGAAGATAGTGTACTTCAACCATCTTTGGTGAATTTCTGCAGTGCATTGCTGTTACTGAGTTTTTGGAGGGGGGAACTGAAAGTTTATGGATGGGATGCTGATCAAGCAGGCTTCTTTGTCCTGGATGGTTTTGACCATCCTGAGTGTTATGGGATCTACACTCATCCAGGCAAGTGATGTGTATTCTATCACATTTCTGAATCGCATCTCAGATGGTGCTCAGGCTTTGGAAAGTCAGGAGGAGCATTAAGAATCTTGCAGGGAGTAATCTCCTATACACTCTGGTCTAGTCTACTCAGTTTCTGGTCAATGGTAAGATATTAATGGTGAGGAATTCAGTGATGGTGATGTCAAACATCATAGGGCAACGATGAGATTTGCTCTTGATGGAGGTGGTCATTACTTGCACTTGTGGGGTACGAGTGTTGTTGTTACTTACTTGTTGCCTGTCCAAACCTAGATATTTTCCGGTTCTTGTTGCATTTAGAACGGACTGTTTCAGTATCCAAGAGGTCACAATATTATGTCATGCTAATATTATGTCGTCAGTCATATTATGCTACACTTCAATTAAAAGATACACCCAGTCTGTCTTTATCACCTATCTGCAGGTATCTGTGGATATTCATTGCCAGGCATCTCTGGTCCTCTACACTCTAGTACCCTACCATTTATTCACTTGCCTTCCTGCCTGGTGAGAACTGCTTATGCCACTGTTTCACCTCTCTGACAAGTTAATTGAAACTTTCCTACAAACAGCATTTAACCACAGCCCCAACTTTTAAAAAAAAAGCTCATCTCCAAACTTTAGTCAATGGTCTAAGCCCCATGGAAAATGTTCTTCCATTTACAAAGACATTCAAACAATAATCTGTTTTCTGCCTCAACTTTGAATCCAAAAATTGTCATTTTCCCTGGAATTCTGTGGTCTTTTACTTTTCTGACCAATCTATGATGTAGAACCTCAAAAAGCCATTTATAAAAATTGAACTTTGGCTGCTTTGACCTTTAAGCCCCAGATCCTAAATTCCAGAAGGCACCACATTATCCATTCCATGTGGAGTGATCCTTGCAATCAGGCTTCTATTTTATCCACAAAATTAGAATCACTCTGGTCAAAGATGCCAACATTTTGCATATTTCAATTTAGCAATACTCATTTTTGCCTTCATTACAGTTAGACCTATGGCTATGATACTGTCAATTTTGTCACTCACTTGGTTTCTTAAAAACACAATCAAGTCCTCGGTTGGTGCATGCTCAAATTGTCACATTAGATTCTAGAATAGAACAAAATAGTACAGTCCAGTATAGGCCCTTCAGCACACAATGTAGTCCTAAGCATTTATCTTAATGCAAGATCAACCTAACCTAAACACCCCTCAATTTACTGCTGTCCATATGCTTGTTCAGCAGTCACTTAAAATGTTCCTAATGTCTCTGACTCGACCATACACCCACCACTCTTACCAAGGGCATCTATGACCTTACAGCTCCAACTTAAACTTCACTATTAAAAGATGTTTCATCGCTTGGTAAACTGAAGCCTTCCGTTATTTCTCATTTTACCCCCACTAAGAAAAATCTCCCAATACCCTCTTCCTTAACGCAATTTGACTGAGCATTTTGAACCATTCTGTATCTCACTTAAAAAAGGTCCCAATACAAATTGGCATTCAATCAGTACCCCTAACTTTGCTGACCCACGCCAAATCCCAATTCTTCAACACATGTATAAAACTCTTCACCCCAATTCTGCAATACTCACTGTTCCATCGGCTTGTTCATACCCAAATCACTAATTCTAGTTCAATATGCAATCCTTTTTCTTCAGCTATTGATGGCTGATCTTCTAGCCACTCACCCAAATCAATGCAATTTGCTTGGCTTTATTCCTCCACTTCAAAAATCTTGCTAAAAAATACACATCTTTGACTATTTCACCTGTACTAATTCCAACAATATTCCTGCACAGTTTGACCCTGACCCGTAAAAGTTATCAAAGGCAAAGGCAATCATAATACACACGTAATAGCCACATTAGTGTTTCAGAAAGTCTGGCAGAGCAGGTTTAAGGTGATTGCTTTACTCCTGGTCCTATTTATCATCTGTTCATCATCATTTCCCCAATTTTAAAAAAAAAAGTGCAGTCTGCAATTTACCTTTTTTATCCAAATGACATGAGATGCACTGGCAGTAGACTTCTGAAGCAGTATTTCCTGGATGGCTTTTGTACTTTGGGTTGTTTCAGTTATCTTAGAGCAGCTTCCCCTTTCCTCCTGCTTCGGTTTCTCATGACTCAATTCTTCAAATTTCTCTCGAACAGATTGCACAACAACACCTATTGTGTTTTTAAGCAAGCAAGCCATAGTATCAATTACAATTAGACAAATTTGAAGTAAATAAATCATGGAGTAAAGAAAAATCAGCAGCCGCAAGAACAGGAAATTTATCTGCATTCTTTGAACTGTTAAGTGACAATCTAAAGCTAGTACTTCACAAGTTTACAGTTACATTTCTAAAATGTCTTCAACTCAAATTATTCATGCTAAAAATGTTTTTTGAAGTGTAGCCAATGATATTCATCAAGAGATTGTCCACCCAAGACAGAAATGAGGAAGAATTTCCTCAGGACAGGACTGCAGAGTGCTACATAGGTTTGGTCATTAAGCATATTCAACACGGAGGTGGACAAAGTTTTAAATTGTTAAGGGAATTAACAGTTCTGGGCATACGGCAGGAAAGTGGAGTGGAGGGTCAGATCAACCATAATCATATTTCTTATTCCAAGAATCTACCTAGTCTTTTTTGCTTAAACCACAGTCTTGACCAATTAGACAGAATATTAATAAGAAAAAGTTCACGTTTCTGTATAGGAGCTCTGACCCACCGAATGTTGCCACTTCTCAGAGTTTGTGGAATACTTCACTGGGGAGAGTACCTCTCAGTAAGTAGTAATTAGATTTGCAAGCAGAAGATCTGGAGCATTGCTTGACTGATACAGGTAGACAACCCTTTATCCAAAGTCTGATTTTTTTTTTGTGAAGTTTTTTTCCCCCATTATTAAAGGTGGTAGTTTGGCATGCAAACAGTTAACCCAAGTCCACACCCACTCAATGCATGTCACTCATGACATATGGGGCTGTGGCCCAGCACTGGCAGACCTCAATTTTGTTTCAGGGCCAGTTTTACTCAAGTAGTCTGTTCTTCGGAAAGATTATTTAAAATTTCACCAAATTGCAACTTATTCTGAAATTCAAAAAATTCTGACTGTTGAAAGCCAGCTGATCCCGAGCATTTTGGATAAACGCACAAGTACTTTTACAGTTTAATGATGGTAATAAAGCAAAACAGTTCAAATGCTATTTTACATTAACACTGGGCCAAAGAAAAGAGAGAAAGAAAGAAAGGAGAGGGAGGGAGAGAGAGAAAGAAAGGAGAGGGAGGGAGAGAAAGAAAGGAGAGGGAGGGAGAGAAAGAAAGGGAGGGAGGGAGGGAGGGAAGGAAGGAAATAGCAAGCAGGGAAAAAAAAAAGGTTGGATTCAAAAATAGTTCCAATACAATAACCTTCAAAATGTATTGGTGACTCGTGAAATATTGAAAAGTTATATAGTTTAATGTTCTTCACACCTAACTTCTATGCTCAAAATCTGCATTTTTTTTAAAATTAGATTTAAACTGAAAATGCAAGACTTAAAATCACATAAAAGCAATCCTCAAATACTGCAGTAATGTCGGTCTGTAATGTACTGTGCATATTAAAAAACGTTACAAAAACTGAAATTCACAAATGGGAAGGTAGCAAAAATAGAATGAAAATGCAAGGCAAAATGGAGAGAAAACAGATGGCAAAAAGAAAAACATTCTGAAAGGAAGGGAAACAATGATCAAGCATGTGAGCAAGGGAAAAGAATTAATGCAAGGGAGTAATAGGAAGTTAATCATAGTTTTCAATACCTTTTGCACCAATTTTGATGTATTGCAGAACTACCGCCTTCTTCATGTTGGCATTTGACATAAGTTAGTTTACAATAGTTTCAGGAAGTTACCCAGTCACACCAGAGTACTTTTGATAGTTACTAATAATATGCACAATTACCACATGAATTGAAGACTAATACAGATTACACTTACTAGAAATCGTTATAGTTTTCTCTTTTGTGCAACTCAAGTTAGTTCTTGTTTCAGTCTCCTGTCTGGCCTGCTCCAACAGAAAATGGAAAATTTATATAGCAAGTGCTGTTCACTGTGGGATCCAACTTGGATGATGCAACATGCAAGTAACACACAAGTCAGCTACCAAGCATAGATCAGAAATAAAAAAATTACTGAAACTCTCCTGTAGCAACCCCAGATTCCTCCCTCACAAAAAGATGTCTTATATGAAATTTTATTAGAAAAGGATTAATAGTCAGTCCCAATAAAGATCAGTCTTTGCCCTTTGAATAATTTTCAGACACTATGCTCAGAACATTTCAAGTGATTAACAATCACATAGGTATCTGGAGAGAGAACAAGGTATTTAAATTGATGTGGATCTCACTGGATCTTAATCATATGGCATCATTTTTCAATAGGTTTTACCGGACAGTCAGAAGTCAGAGTTAGTTGTACAGCCGAGAAACAGACCCTTCAGTCCAAATGATCCCTGCTGACTAGATATCTAAACTGATCTAGTTCAATTTACCATATCCCTTTAAACCTTTCCTATTAATGTACCCATCCTTTTAAACGTTGAAATTGTGCTAGCCCCCCATCACTTCTTTTGGCAGCTCATTGCATACACATACCACACTCTGCGTGAAAAGGGTGCCCCTCAGGTCCTTTTGTAATCTTTCCCTTCTCACCTTAAACCTATGCCCTCTAGTTTTGGACTCCCCTATCCTGAAGGGAAGACCTTGGCTATTCACCGTTTCCATGCCCCTCATGATTTTACAAACCTCCATGAAGGGCACCCCTCAGCCTATGACACTCCAGGGAAAAACACCCCAACCAACCAGCCTCTCCTTAGCTCAAACCCTCCAATCCTTGTCAATCCTTTCAAGTAGAGCTCTGTTAATTTTATCCTCCTGAAGAGGAGGATGTCTCCACCGTTAAATGTAACAAGGAATTGGTTTTAGGATCTTAGTGGTATACATAGTTGCAGCCCATACTAGATTCCAGCAGTAGGGACTAGAAAAAAAAATTAATGACATGAGTGTGCTGCTCAAGGAGAAAATGTGTAAAATTAGGGACGAAGGAGATTCAATTCATTGGAGGACTGCTGGTGAGGATTAGCACAGATTGGAGCATGGCTAATGCTCTCTAACAGAGATTTGCAAGTTCCAACAGATCTCAAACATTGAATTCTGGTGTTTTCCACTTGGTTACTAGAGAAACACCATAGTATAAATGCACAAAGAGTCTCATTATTATATCAATACAGCAGTGTAGTGGTTGTATTATGAAACCTTCGAGGAGGTTTCATAAGAAGAAGGGCCTGTGCCCGAAACGTCGAATCTCCTGTTCCCTGGATGCTGCCTGACCTGCTGTGCTGTTCCAGCAATAAAGTTTCAACTTGTATTATGAAACAACAATTCCAATTGCCTGGATTAATAAGGTAAGACATAGGAGCAGGATTTCTGCTTTGCCTCCAGAAAATGGTTTCAAATTTGACAACATTAACAAATATTAATGAGCCAAGTGGATTTGACAGAGTACAAAATCTGCCACTTTGTTCGTCATTAATATTTAGATATTTAACCACCTCGGAAGTGGCCTAGTGAGTTAATTTAATAATTAAATTGTATTTCTATCCAACATTATCCAGTTTAGTGTCTAACTGTTACACTAAGTTATTACACACAGTTAATATCACAACACCCTTGTGATGTGGAGCTACCCAGCCTTCAGGGGAACACCAACTACAACACTACACAACGCTGCCATGGCAAACTTTCCAAGACATGTCAGAACGACATGGGTACTACCATCATACGTGGGAAAACCACCCACCAGGTACACAACATATACTCATGCGACCCAGCCAATGTTTTCCCAACTCATACGCTGCAGGAAAGGATGTCCTAAGGCATGGTACCTCAAGGAGACCATTCAGGTGCTATGACAATGGACGAACAGACACTGCAATGATTGCCAAACAGGAATGTTCGTTCCCAGTCGAGTAACACTTCAGTGATCAAGGACATTCAGCCTTAGGTCTTCAGGTAAGCATCCTCGAAGGCGTCCTTCAAGATACACAACAACGCAGAACAGCCAAGCAGAAAAATAGCCAAGCTCTTTATTTATAAGGACAGCTTCAACAGTGATCTCTGGTTCATGTCATGCTACATGCTGTACTGTGCTTGTAAAATATTCTTACTGGTCTGTTTTGACACAGTTACCTTAATTCTCTCTCTACCTGGTTTTTGATTACTTGTTACTTTGTTAGCCCCTCGTTATGAGACTCTGATTATTCCAGCTGTTTGGAGTGTCTCTATCATCATCTAATTTTTGATTTGTAGTTACCCCTCTGCTTTAATTAATCAGCTCATATGTTAACCCATCATTGTTATTCAGCCTGTCACACTATGTGCTTATTGGTTAACACTCCATTTTCTGAATTTATCTTATCTTTCCACCTATATATTCTGTGTTGGTACACCTCCCTCCACTTCACAAAAAGAGCAGTGCTCAAAAAGCTTACGATTTTAAATAGCCCTATTGGACTATAACCTGGGATTGTGTAATTTCTAACTTTGAACACGTTTATAGATAGATAGATGAGAAGATGGGAATAACTGTTGATCTAGAACATTGTAGCAATTTGACAAAATGAAAAAGTCTTCAGCATTGAAAGATTTGATCAGAGGGAGACAATTGAGATGTATATACATTCTATGCTGTGAAAGCAGCAATAATCCCCATAGAGATATACATAAAATCTGCAGTTCCATTTTAGATTTTCTTTACACTAGTTTAATAACTGCAACACAGCCTTGCTGCCTCCATTTGTTGGTCTACACAGCCTTCAGTAGAAAATGTTGGAGTAAACTTTGCAGTTAGAAACGCAAAATTCATTTTGGAGATCAGCTCAGTGTATAGTTGTCATCTATAACTGGACAAAAGGAGCAGTTTAAAAAAGGTCAGGAAAATTGAACTTTGTTGACAGCCAGCACTCTGATTCAACCCTGTTAAGTAAGACCATTCAGACAATATCACTTACTCCTGACATCGAGTACACTTCACAGGACCACGTCACCAAGAAAACAACAAGAAAGATATGCTTACGGCTCAGTTTGATGTGAATGGACAGGATATAGGTGAAAGCATTCAAAACAATGCCAAAAACAAAAATTAAAAGGTGATTTTAAGTTCTAAAATCTTCCTTCTTCATGGCATGCATGATCAATACAAAAGTAGCATTCTTGTCAGGGCTCAGGTCATGAGCAGCTTCATATACCTTCTTAATAGCAGGTCTGGCTAATTCATCCTTCCAAGATCCAGTTGCTTCTGGACGGACCAGCCCATTTTTCAAAGACACTTGCATATCAGAAGAAAATTCTAAAGAGGTAGAACATAAATTACTGAAAGCATTCTCATTCCTTACTGAGCATTATGAAGAAAGGTCGCTTAACCAGAAAACGTTAACTCAGATTTCTCTTGACAGATGCTGCCATAATTTGCTTTATAGATCATGAATATTAATCTCAGAATTTTAACTGGCGCCTGTGTGTCATTAAGCATTGTTTATTTTGAATTTAACGCGTAGGTAAAGATAGAATGCCACCCTAACAAATTTGTACAACCAGTAAAGTTTAGATTCCCAAAGTATTTAAATGCTTGTGTGGGACAGTTATGCACAAGGGAATAGTGCAAGTGAACCAATAATTAAAAAGTAACAAAAGCAATTCATTCAGTGAGATAATGATGCAGAATTAAGCTACACAAATTTCAAATTCCTAGTTTCTATGCTATTGGTTCATCCCAGCTGTTTCAGCTACAGGTACAATAAGTTGCAGCCACTGGCCTCCGGGAAGAACCAGACTTCCCACTACCACAGCTACATAAGCTACAAGAAGGCTGTTATTGCTTACAGTGATGTCCCTATTAGCTGGTTGTACTAAGTTTAAAAACAGCACAGAAACTTGAATCATACTGCGAGAAAAAGATCATACCATCAGAATCCCAAGCTTTCCTCTCTGCTGCAAGTCTATGAAGCCTTGATTTTACTGATGGAACAACAGGAGTGTCTGGTTTGATCTCCTGCTCTAGGGCTCGAAATGTCTTGGAGGAAGTACAAGCAGAGTCCATAGGATTTATGTTTTCTCTTTCTTCATCCAAGGAAGATTTCTGCCTCTTTAGAGAGGCTTGTGGTAGCGCTGTAAATCAGAATTCTATTAATGAATCACAGAATATACTTAATCTCAAAATAATAAAATTACTTGTGGAAAAACTTTTAAAATAAATACAAATTTCGTCTTTGGTCAACTATTAATGTTATTTGTTAAAATAGCAAGAAGGGCACTAGTTTGGAAGAGTTATTCTCAATGAATATGGTAGCTTGTGGGAAATTGCGCACGTCACATTGTAAAGTAGAGAGCAATACAACGAAAAGGATAAATATTGGACACCAAAACCACAGGCAATCTGTTTTTGCACCTCTGATTTATTCAAGTTGGGTCACAGCACATTTACTAAATACCATGACGTGACGAATTTTAACTTGCGCAATTTAAGCTAAAATAGTAAAAACAGGAAAATGTCTCATTAAGTATCAGGAAACTACTGGACTGTTGTTGGAATTCACCTTATTCACCAATATCTGGTAAAGGATTATATCTATTCATATCTTATTTGGCCTATGAGAGCCAGATCCACAGCAATGTGGTTGACTGAAATATCCCTTGACACAGCCCAGCAAGCCATTCAGTTCAACTGTAGATGCTGGTCTCTTCACATACAAAAAAAAATTAAAACAAATATGAGATTTGCTGGCAAGGCCAACATTTTCTATCCCCAGTTACCCAAGCAAATGATAGCAAACCAGCCTTTGATTAGATGTAGCTTAAGAGGTAATTGTGATCTGATACAGACCATTCCAGGATTCTAACCACCTGATAATGAAGAAATAAAAGTGTACCTTAAAGTCACGATACATGCAATTTGAAGGAAGAGTTGCAAGTGTTGGAGCTCCATGCTAGTTCTAATGGTAAAAAAGTTGTAAATATGGAAATTGCTATCAAAAGTGCCTTGACAAGTTGCTGCAGTGAATCTTGTGGTTAGTAGTACACACTGCTGCTATTGTGCACCAGTGGTTCATGTGACAGTCAAGTGGCCTGCTTTAAGTTGGTTGGTCTTGAAGTCAATGTTGCTGGAACAGCACTCATCCAGGCAGTGGAGAATATTTTGTCACACTCCAAAATAGTATCTTGTAGGTGGTAAACACGCTTAGTGGAGGGTTTTTTTGGGAGGGGGCGGGGGGCTGGTATTTGCCAAACAACATCCAACCTATTATAGGGCTTCCAACCACTATTTATAGGAATGACTTGCTAATGTGATTGAATGGGACCCTAGGATGTTCATGGTGGGACATTCAACTATGATAATGTTGTTGAATGTCAAGTGAAAGTAGCTTACTGTTTTGTTGATGTTAATTGCCACATATTAGCCCAAGTTTGAATGCTGCCTAGCTATTGCTACACATGCAAAAGTCTGCCTCATTGCCCAAGGAATTGTAAATAGTACCAAACAGCATTCAACAAATATCCTTACTTCTGACCGTAGGTAAGGTCTACAGTAAAGATGCTGGCCAGCCTAGGACACTGACCAAACAGATGTCAGTCAATAGGTCATTGGCTGAGTAAATGGCACTTGGTAGTACGACAGACGTCTTTCACTTTGCTGATTAGACCAGATTGTTGAGGTGGATTGGATTTGTCCTACTGCATTTAACTTAGAAATCCAGGGATGCCTGGACTGTTTGAAATTGAATGATTATGAAAGGACTAGAATATGCCACATGGATGAACTATTTGACCAGCGAGATACGTTAGGAGAATGAAGTAACATATTTAAATATATTTACAAGCAAGGAAGTAGTGTAGACATCAAGAAGTTTTTGTACAAGCAGAAAATAAAAAAAAGTCAAGTTGGGAAATGCAAGCATCCAGAAAGGGAGCAAGGGAAGGCTCCTGGCAGAGATTAAATGTTTTGGTTTAGAAAATTCAGCTCATCACCAAAACATCTTTTTGATCACTTTGGAAGGCTGGAAAACAAAATATCAATTTTATTTCTGCAGAAAAGGACTAGGTTTTATTACAACCATAGATGTGTTGCAACTAAGCAACCCATAAGCAGGCTCATGTGTAAAATGTGACTTGATAAGTAGCAAAGGTGGCAAGTGTTTGGATTTCAAGAATATTGATTGCAGTTCTGGAGCAATAAATTTTTAGATAAGTGAGTGCTAATGTATACTAATAAGCTTAATTAGTGGGCATGTACTACAGGAGAGAAAACAGGCAAGTAATAATAGATCTAACATTACATAGTCTCCACCGACAGAGAGAAATATTGATATAATGGGTGGAGCTCAGAGTCCTACACTCACCTTTATACAGACCAGATGTATTCAGTACAACTTCAGAGAATCCTCATTAAAATTGTCTGACTTGTAAAGTAGTTATAGTTGTTGCTATCATACAATAAAACATATTAAGAACAGTACCTGCTCTAAAGACTCTACATGGCGTATTTGTCTACCACTGATCATTAAATAGGTCTCAGGCAAAGTACAGGTAAAGTAGGATTGGTGGCTATAAACTACTTCAAACAGTCCTCATTCTGGACCCCATACCAGTAGAATGGCAGCAGTGACAATCTAATATTGTCAACGAGTCTAGAATGAACCAGCAACTGCTGTATCCTATACAAACACACAATTCCTTTAAAAAGTCCCAGAAGAATTCCACAAGTATTATGGAAAATAAGGAACACTAAAGCATGGGAAGGGTTAAAGCATGAAGACCACTGGCAAACTGCGGAAGGCAGGATGGGATAAGAACAGTGGAATGTTCTTACACCAATTAGCAGCATACGGTTAAGGCTGAAAGGTCACTATGGCGAGATGAGATAACAAGTCACAAAGCAAGTTCCTCTGTTAAGTGTTATTAGGACAGGATTGGGACACGTCATTAGGCAGCTTGATTCAGGAGACTATTGTAACAGATGGAATAGCAAAATATCTATCATGACAGGTTAGTCTGGAATAGAAGATCACTGTAGCAGAGAGTTAGCAATAAATATCTAACCGTGACATTAGAATAACATTAAGTAGAATGTACAACTAAAGAGATAGTGGGAATTAACATCACTGGTTTATTGTGTAGCTAGAGTTTGATTAATATAGTTGGACATGCTCATAAGCTAACAGAAACATGATTAAAAAAAAAAATAAAAATCCACAGACCTAGAGGTTCGTGGGCATTCAAGAAATTGCTTTCAATGTCATGGTTTTTTGTTTGCAAATAAAAGACCTACTTCTCTGCGTCTCCTGGTGATTCTCTATATTTTCTCCACAACAGTATGTGGTGCCTCAAGAGGATGCAGAATATTGTAAACATCAGCTCTTTCACATTCCAAACAAATTTCAATTTTGAATGACAACCTGACCCACCATGTCAGTAGAGTAAACTAAATTCCATCACACAAAGAGCGAGTAGGCAAAAACACACAACAAGATTTTCTCCATCCAATTTTGACAACTCAGAAGCATCAAATCTTTTCCCCAGGGTGGGAGAGTCCAAAACTTTAGGGGAATAGGTTTAAGGTGAGCAAAGAAAGATTTAAAAGCAACCCAAGGGGTGGCATTTTCTACACAGGGGGTGGCATGTGTATAGAATGATCTGCCAGAGGAAGTGGTGGAGGCGGATACAGTTACAAGATTTAAAAGGCACCTGTACGGTTATATGAATAGGAGGGGTCTAGGGGGATATGGGCCAAATACTTGCAAATGGAACTAGATTAATTTAGAATATCTGGTCAGCATGGACAAGTTAGACCAAAGGGTGTGTTTCCATGCTGTACAGTTTTATGAATGGGAGCAATTTCAGGGAGGAACTGCTTGTAGTTTAACATGCAACTCACCATTGTCACTTCCATTACTCTCAGAAGGCTGCTGTCTCAGGCGTTTTAAAGGGCCTCGCAGCATTGCTTCCACACTCTGAAGAGACATTTCCTCCTTTATCCTTCTCTTTTGGACAATTTGCTGTCTGTAACCTAAAAGAAAATGAAGCAGCAAATAAATAAATCATGAACTGTTGTATTCATACCCAAGACATTGGAGCAATCTTTCCCCAATTAGACTAAGGGGAAAAAGGATGTTGTGGTGATGAGGTTCAAAACAGCAAACAGGTTGGGTTCTAGTAGCAACAAGCACTGCTTACACCTTTTGACAATTTGTATCAAAGTGCAAGAGCATAGATTTTAAAAACAGGTGTCAAACGTATAACCATCTGTAAGTGTGTTAGGAGCCAGTGTCCCCTTCAGTCCAGAGTCTAGTCCGCCAGAGTCATGACTGATCATCTACAGCAACTCCCTATTCCCATATGCCTGGATGTCTTTAACAAGTAGAAACCTATAAATCTCTCAAACTTAGTGAGTTTTCAGTTTTTCCGGTAAAGCATTCCAAAGGTTCACTATTCTTTAAGTGAAGAGGTTCTTCCTTATCTCAGTCCTAAATGGCTCAGCTTTTATCCTGAGACTATTCCCATTGTTCTGGACCAAGGGAAACATCCTTTCTACAGTTACTGTATTTACAAATATCCATCAGCAATAAAGTTTCAAAACAGACTAGAACAGTCTTCCTTCAAGTCAGTTATGACTGATTTGGTAGTATTGACACCTGAATCTAAAGTTTGTGGGTATAAGCCCCACACTAGATGATTAAGCATGACTATCTATATTGACATTCTGTGGCACTAAAGGCTTTTTAAAAATTATTCATGGGATGCAAAAATTGACCATCCCTAACTGCCCTGGAGATGCTTATAAGCTACCTTCCTAAATAGCTGCAGACCTCTGGATAGAGACTTACTTACAATGCTATTAGAAAGAAATTTAGACTTGGTGATGATGAAGGAACAGTTCAAAGTCAGAACGGTGTGCAGTTTGTAGAGGAACTTGCAGGCGGTGGTATTCATGTCCTTGCATGTGCTACACTTACTCTTCTCGGTGATAGAGGCCTCAGGTTTCCAAGGTGTTGTCAAAAGAAGCCTTGAAGAGAGAGTTTCAGTAGATGGTAACAACCACTGCCATTGATGAAGGAAGTGAATATTGAAAATGATAGTTCAAATCAAACAGGCAGCTTGACATCATCCAAAGCAAAGCATCGTGTGGTGCTGGGAGTTGTACTCATCTCGACAAGCAAAGATTTTTCCATCACAACCCTGTAGATTGTAGGTGGTGGACATGTTTTGGGAAAAAAAGAGGGGAATTACTTGCTGCAGAATTCCTAGCTTCTGACACTTGTAGCCAGCATGTAGCTCCTAGGTACTGGCAACACTCAGGATGTTGATGAGGGATTCAGGTGTGATAACGCCTTTGAATGTTATGTGGCAATGGCTAGATGGTCTCTTGCTGGAGGTGGTTATTGCCTAGCACTTGAGACATAAATAGTTGCACTGTTGGACACAGGCACTGCCTTTCAGATGAATCATTATATGGAGTAGCATCTGCTCACTCAGGAAGATGTAAACAGGTACATGGCATTATTTTGAAAATCAGAAATTTATCCCATTGTCCTGGTCAACATTTATTCCTCTAAAAGCACTGGTATTCAAACTGCCCGTTTTTTTCAAACTAATACAACCATGAATGTATTTAAGGGTTGTTTTTCAGACTGGAGGCCTGTGACCAGTGGAGTGTCACAAGGATCGGTGCTGGGCCCTTTATTTTTTGTCATTTACATAAATGATTTGGATACGAGCACAAGAGGTACAGTTAGTAAGTTTGCAGATGACACCAAAATTGGAGGTGTAGTGGACAGCGAAGAGGGTTATCTCAGATTACAACAGGATCAGGACCAGATGGGCCAATGGTCTGAGAAGCGACAGAGGGAGTTTAATTCAAATAAATGCGAGCTGCTGCATTTTGGGAAAGCAAATCTTAGCAGGATTTGTACATTTAATGGTAAGGTCCTAGGGGGTGTTGCTGAACAGAGACCTTGGAGTGCAGGTTCATAGCTCCTTGAAAGTGGAGTCGCAGGTAGCGTTTGGTATGCTTTCCTTTATTGGTCAGAGCATTGAGTACAGGAGTTGGGAGGTCATGTTGAAGGGGCAACGTTTTCACGCAGAGGGTGGTACGTGTATGGAATGAGCTGCCAGAGGATGTGGTGGAGGCTGGTACAATTGCAACATTTAAGAGGCATTTGGATGGGTATATGAACAGGAAGGGTTTGGAGGGATATGGGCCGGGTGCTGGCAGGTGGGACTAGATTGGGCTGGGATATCTGGTCAGAATGGACGGGTTGGACAGAAGGGTCTGTTTCCATGCTGTACATCTCTATGACTCTAAATGGTTTAAAAGTGAAGATTTATACCCATTCCAAGTCTTATGCTGCATCCACTTGGTGGTTTCCAATCAATGAAAGTAACAAAACATTTTCCACTGTTGTGGTGAACACCACAGACAAAAGAACAAAATCAATATCGCAAAAACCAACATAAAATCACTAATTACTTCTGAAAATCCAACAGCATTTGCACACAGCAAGACCACAAAAGAAAATGAAGTTATGTGGTGTCAATTATAAAACAAAAATAAAATAGAAGCAGCATTAGGTCAACTGTTCTGCCATTTGCTAAAATGATAGCTGGTCTTTCACATCCAGTCCATCTAAGATTCCTTACCTCTGGATTTTCTGAAATTCCCAGAAAGACCTGTTAATTTCAGGCTTAACTATATTCAATGAATCATTCAGATAAACTATAAGCCAGTTAACTTAGCAGTCATTGAAAAACAAACAAACATCTGCTACCAACAGTAGTAGTACCTATAGAAAACAAAACCATGCTGATTCTACTCATGTGAAAATGAAATATTGCCTGAAGTACAATCCTCTGAAGATTTAACAAGGGTGGATAAAGCTGCACCCAAGAATTCACCATACATGCTTTCCGACAAATTAGTCAGAAAAACAAACTGATCACTTTCTGTTTGATAAACTGTAATGACAGACATTCCATAGGGAACCACATTTGAGACCCAACTATTTGCAATCTTTATTAATGACTTGAGTGTTGGCAACTATTATAGCCAAATTTGCTGCTGTTATAAAGATAAATAGCAAAGCAGGTTATGAAAGTGACAGAGTCTGCTAAACGTCTGTAGACAGATAAAGTGAATGGGCAAAAAGTTGGTAGACAGAGTATAATATAGTAGAACAGATGAGGAATTTCTAATTAGGGTCTTTTAATTTTGGAAATTTTCACCCAGAGAACACTGAATATATACAATGCTGCAGTTAGAGGAGTCCTTTTACTGGAAGGCCATCAATGTGGTAAACAAGTGGAAAAAATAGACCTGATGACAATAGCCATCTTATTGAATACTGAACAGTCTCAACAGACTGACTAGACAACACTCTTAGCAACAGCGAATCTTTACATTAACCATCAACTGTAAGTTTATCCATTTTTAGGTAAGATCAAACTATATACAGTACTCTATAGCTGTAGCCTCAACTACACATATGTTAGCAAGACATTCTTACTCATTCCATTTTAATAAAGCCTAGCAGGCGTTTTGCCTTCCTATTTGATGGGTGTACCTGCACTTAACTTTATGATTTGTGTACAAGGAGCCCAAATTCATCTGCATTGTTATACCCCACCATGATCTTATTGAACAGACTTGGTGCACCCTTGGGATATTGGCTCTAAAACAAACAAGTGGGATTAGATTGGGTTGGGATATCTGGTCAGCATGGGTGGGATGGACCAAAGGGTCTGTTCCCATGCTGTACATCTCTATGACTCTAATGCTTTGGGGACCTAGATTCAAATTCAACGATGGCAGAAAGTCAATTTTAATTTTCAAAGTCTGGAACTGAAAGTCTAACAATGACCAAAATATTTCAACAATTGTCAAAATTCACATGGTTCTTAAGTGTCCATTGAAATGGTGAAGCAAGTCACTCAAGTATTTAGCAGTTTAAATAAAGGGTCTCAAAAGCAGAATGAAATCACTGACATCAACTCTTCTATTACCTCTTTTCTAGATGTTAACTAGTGCTCTACCCATAAACATATTACACCAACCCCATAGCTTGTGCAAGGAGGAAATGTTGCCACTGCAATTCCAATTACCTTTATACAGGACACCTCAAATCGTCTACTTCTACCAGAGCAAGAGGATTGATCAAATCTTACCAGAGTTAAGTGCAGATGCAATATTGTGGCATCCCAGTGTTCAGTGAAATGTTAGCTTAAAATGGTGTACTTGGATAGGAATTTGAACTTAATTTTCCACTTAGTCCACCTGATAAGTTCCAGGCTGATTTTTCCATTCATGTAGGGTTAGAAAAGTCATAAGTTTCCTTGCCTATATCTGACCTCATGCTATGAAACTTTGACATCTGGAACCAACATTAAAAGACATCCACCCTCCCAAATGCATATCACTGTTTCAACATCTATACTGGGTCTGTCTTGCTGGGAGATCACCCAGAAATGGTAGTGGTAGTGTCTTGCACATTTTGTGACTACTCACTATTGTGGCAATTCCAGCCCCAGATACTAATTGGAAGTAGTTTGCAGGGTCAGTACTGCTGGGTTTGCTACAGTCATTGGCCTCATTGTTGATGAAGGCCTTTTGCCCGAAACGTCGATTTTCCTGCTCCTCGGATACTGCCTGACTTGCTGTGCTTTTTCAGCACCACTGTAATCCAGACTCTGATCTCCAGCATCTGCAGTCCTCACTTTTGCCTTGCAGCTGTCATTTCCAAGACCTGGGATAATGCCAGGCAGTCAGTTTGGTTTCATTCCTTTTGTCAGACTTTGTTGTGACAAGTGGGCTTGCTTACTGAGTTAGTTGATTGCAGTTTAAATGACAACCGACCTCTTTTTTTAAAAAAAAAAGGCAAGAAAAATTGTAGCATATCCAGCATCCCTAATCATACATGATGCAAGTGTGTACCGAGAAGTCAGATTACAGGATGAAACTAAACTGTAACAGCTCCACAGCCAGGTTGAAGCCTCAGTCACAACACAGAAAAATGGGAACAGAGGAGCATAATGAAAGCCATAAACCACTTGGAACTGCAGTCACTGAAAAGAAAGTGCAAAAAAAAACCCTCTGAAGACTGCAGAGATTATTGCACAGTGGCCACAGCAGCCTGACAGTTGCTGTTAATTTTAACCTGTCCCAGAGCCTAACGAGCAGATTGGCTGATGCAGGAATGTGCAGACTGGGTGGGAGCTGGCAAACTTCCCACTGGGCAAATTCCATCCAGATGAGAAATGCAGTTTCCAGCAGAATTTCATTTTTTTGGGGTGGGGGTAGGTAGAAAAAGAGAGGGAGGTTAAGGAAAGGAAGATCACAACAACAGAAGGTGGGTGGGTGGGTAAGGATTAAACAAAAATAATTGTCCTCAAATGGAGTAAGCTTTTGGCCGCCTGCCTTAATGTTCTGGTTCAGAGTTTCTCCCTCAGAACGTGATTTATCATGTTTTTGGGGAAGGGGATAGTCGTTTACCATATTCCGCACTTCAACAAAAAAAAATACAATAAGCAGGACTTTCTTTTTCTGGAAAAAGGGCGGCGAGGATTCGGAAACTGTCAAAAATGGAAACACTTTTTAAAAAAACAGACATATTACAAGCCGTGACACGACAGCGAACCGCCGCGCTTCAGAAGAAATGCAAGCAAAGCAGCAATTTCCCCCCAGCAGCCCCGGTTAACGAGCACTCCCTCCTTTTCCCCCTTCCTCCTCCCGGTGACCGAGCTCGCTCACTCACTCACCCTCACCCGCTCCTGTCGGTAGCGCCAACAACCGCTCCCGTCGTTTAAACTCCGCGCCCTTTCCCACACATGCGCACGCACCAACCGTCACCCGCCTCCTCCTTCACCAGCGCAGTGCGCATGCCAGCCTTTCTCCTGGCAGCAAGATGGTGCACAAACAATGGCTGACTGTCCCTGTCTCCCTGGCTATCGCCTCCTCTCGGCGGAAAGCTGTATAATCCTAAAACGATCATGTACTGTATACTGGTGTATACATTTTTTAACTTCATTAATAAATTATCTACAACAGTTCTTTACAGACTCCGCAGATCATATATATTTATTTCATTAATAAATTATCAACAAGTGGAAAACAATTGTAGAGTCATAGAGATGTGCAGCATGGAACCAGACCCTTCGGTCCAACTCGTCCATGCCGGCCAGATATCCCAACCCAATCTAGTCCCACCTGCCAGCACCAGACCCATATCCCTCCAAACCCTTCCTATTCATATATCCGTCCAAATGCCTCTTAAATATTGCAATTGTACCAGCCTCCACCACTTCCTCTGGCAGCTCATTCCATACACATACCACCCTCTGCGTGAAAAGGTTGCCCCTTAGATCTCTTTTGTATCTTTCCCCTCTCACTCTAAACCTATGCCCCTCTAATTCTGGACTCCCCGACCCCAGGGAAAAGACTTTGTCTATTTATCCTATCCATGCGCCTCATAATTTTGTAAACCTCTATACGGTCATCCAAGGTCTCTTTGTTCAGCAACACTCCCTAGGACCTTACCATTAAGGGTATAAGTCCTGCTAAGATTTGCTTTCCCAAAATTCAAATAAAACTCCCTCTGTCACTTCTCAGTCCATTGGCCCATCTGGTCCTGATCCTGTTTAAATCTGAGGTAACCCTCTTCACTGTCCACTTCACCTCCAATTTTGGTGTCATCTGCAAACTTACTAACTGTACCTCTTATGCTCGCATCCAAATCATTTATGTAAATGACAAAAAGCAGAGGACCCAACACCGATCCTTGTGGCACTCCACTGATCACAGGCCTCCAGTATGAAAAACAACCCTCCACACCTTTGAGCCAGTTCTGTATCCAAATGGCTAGTTCTCCCTGTATTCTGTGAGATTTAACCTTGCTAATCAGTGTCCCATGGGGAACCTTGTCGAACGCCTTACTAAAGTCCATATAGGTCACATCTACTGCGCTGCCCTCATCAATCTTCTTTGTTACTTCTTCAAATAACTCAATCAAGTTTGTGAGACATGATTTCCCACGCACAAAGCCATGTTGACTATCCCTAATCAATCCTTGCCTTTCCAAATACATGTACATCCTGTCCCTCAGGATTCCAGTTCTTTACATACTTTGCAGAAAATACAGTGGGATTTTGACATTCGTCAATAAATTTTCGATCCGTTTGTAACAAAAAATTGCTTTCTAAGCATGAGAGGGAACCATCCATGAAAAAACAGAGAGTGGTGGTAGAGGGTTGCTTTCCAAACCAGAGGCTGTGACCAGTGGTGTACTACAAGGATCAGTGCTGGGTCCACTGCTTTTTGTCATTTATATGAATGATTTGGATTTGAATATAGGACGTGTAGTTATGGAGTTTGCAGATGACACCAAAATTGGAGGTGTCATGGACAGTGAAGAAGGTTACCTCAGGTTAAAATGGGATCTTGATCAGATGGGCCAATGGGCTGAAGAGTGACCGATGGAGTTTAATTTAGATAAATGCGAGATGCTGCATTTTGGAAAGTCAAATCAGGGCAGGACTTATACACTTAATTGTAAGGTTTTGGGGAGTGTTGCTGAACAAAGAGTCCTTGGAGTGTAGGTTCATAGTTACTTGAAATTGGAGTCGCAGATAGGTAAGAGAGAGAGGAAAGCATTTGGTTTCCCTTATTGGTCAGAGCATTGACTACAGGCGTTGGGAGGTCATGTTGCAGCTGTAGAGGACATTGTGCAATTGTGGTCTCCCTCCTATTGGAAGGATGTTGTGAAACTTAAAAGTATTCTTAAAATTACAAGGATGTTCCCAGGGTTGGAGGATTTGAGCTACAGGGAGAGGCTGAATAGGCTGGGACTGTCTTGCCTGGAGCGTCGGAGGCTGAGGGGTGACCTTATTGAGGTTTATAAAATCATGACGGGCATGGATAGGATAAATAGACAAGGTCTTTTCCCTGGGGTGGGGGAGTCCAGAACTAGAAGGCATAGTTTTGGGGTGAGAGGGGAAAAATTTAAAAGGGAACTAAGGGACATTTTTTCACGCAGATGGTGGTGCATGTATGGAATGAGCTGCCAGAGGAAGTGTTGGAGGCTGATGCAATTACAACATTTAAAAGGCATCTGGATGGGTATATGAATAGGAAGGGTTTCACAGGACACAGGCCAAGTGCTGGCAAATGGGACTAGTTTAGGTTAGGATATCTGGTCGGCATGAACGAGTTGGACCGGAGGATTTATTTCCATGCTGTACATCTCGATGACTCTATGACTCTATTTGTTTTAAGGGGCAGAGGTGGCTTTTAGTAGAGTGATGTGCTCTTTCTGTCAGATGTGAGAGATTAGGGAGAATTTCAGTGTTCCTGGAGATTATCTCTGCACAATGTATGTTTGGATGTGAATCCTATTGGATAGCACTGATGGGCTGGAACAACAGTTAGAGACAATGAAGAATTTACAGGAGCCGGGGTTATGATGGATGGCAGTTTCAGGAAAGTAGAAAAACTGCAGATAAAGTCAGGTATATGGTTTACCATTAGGAAAGGTAGGAGAGGTAGGCAGATTGTGCAGGATCTTCTGTGGCTATCCCCATCTCAAACAGGTAAGTAACTGTAGAGGATGATGGCTTCACAGGGCAAGATAGCACTGACAGCCAGGTTTATGGTACCGAGGCTGGCTCTGTTATAGTAAGGGATTTGTTAGGTTCCAAGTGTTTGATTGTGATTGGGGACTCTCTAATCGGCACAGATCGACCTTTCTATGCCAAGAGCGAGACATCAGTATGCTGTGTTGCCTCCCATTGCCAGGGTCGAGAATGTCTAGGAGAGGGTGCAGGACATTCTCAATGGAAAGAGTAGGAAATGTGTTGCTGGAAAAGCGCAGCAGGTCAGGAGAACAGGAGAATCGACGTTTCGGGCATGAGCCCTTCTTCAGGAATGGAAAGAGTAACCAGCAGAAGGCTGTGGTTAGCACTGCAGCTTCACAGCGATAAGGATCCAGGTTCGATTCCAGCCTCGGGCAGCTGTCTGTGTGGAGTTTGCACGTCCTCCAATGTCTCATGGGTTTTCTCTGGGTGCTCTGGTTTCCTCCCACAGCCAAAAGATGTGCAGGTTAGCTGGACTGGCCATGCTAAGTTGCCAATAGTGTCCAGGCTGGGTGGGTTAGCAATGGGGAATACAGGGTTACAGGATAGTGGGATGTGTCTTGGTGGGATGTTTCGAGAGGGGTGGCATGATGGCTGAGTGGCTCAGTGGTTAGCACTGCTGCCTCAGAGTGCCAGAGACCTGGGTTCGATTCCCACCTCGGACGCCTGTCTGTGTGAAGTTTGCACATTCTCCCCGTGTCTGTGTGGATTTCCTCTGGGTGCTCTGGTTTGCTTCCACAATTCAAAGACGTGCAGGTTAGGTGGGATTGGCCACGCTAAATTGCTCATAGTGTTCAGGGACGTGTGGGTTACTCTTCAGAGGGTCGGTGTGGACTTGTTGGGCCAAATGACCTGTTTACACACTGTAGGGACTCTATGGTTCTATGAAGGTTGTCATATGTGTTGAATCAATGACACAGGAAGAGAAAGGGATGAAGTTCAGCAGAGAGGATATAGGAAGTTGGGCAGACAATTAAAATGTAGGTCCTCAAGGGTAGTAATATCTGGATAACTCCTGGTGTTGTGAGCTAGTGAGAGTAGGAATAGAATGATAGAGCAGATGAATACATGGCTGAGGAGTGGGGGCAGGGATTTACATTTTTGGATCTTTGGTTGACTCTTCTGGGTAGAAATGACCTATAAAAGGAGTTGGAAGTGGATCAATATCTTGGCAGGGAGATTTGCTAGACCTGCTCGACAGGTTTTAAACTAGTAAGGTGGGCAAACCCAAAGAGATAATGAGGAAAGACATAAGTCTAAGGCTGATACAGTAGAGAAAAAGAGCAAGTTAAGTAGTCAAGGCACAACAGCAAGGCAGAGAACGAGATAAAGTAAGACTGATAAATTAAACTGTGTTTATTTCAATGCAAGAGGCCTCTCAAGTAAGGCAGATTAACTCAGAGAATGGTTGAGAACATGGGACTGGAATATCATAGCCATTACAAAACGTGGCTCCAGGATGGACAAGCCTGGCAGTTTAATGTTCCAGTGTTTAGATGCTATAGGAAAGATAGAAAGGGGGGAAGGGGGGCAAGAGAGGAGAGGGAGTAGCATTTTTCGTTAAGGATAATATTACGGCTGTACTGAGGGAGGATAATGTCCTGGACAATGTCCAGTAAAGTTATATGGGGAGAACTGAGAAATAATAAAGGGATGATCACTTGATTGAGATTGTACTCTACGTCCCCCCCAATCATTAGCAGGAAATTGAGAAGCAAATGTGTAAAGAGAACTCAGACATCTGTAAGAATAATAGGATTATAATGGTAGGGGATTTTAACTTTCCAAACATAGACTGGGGACTGCCATAGCGTTAAAGGCTTGGATGGAGAAAAACTTGTTAAAAGTGTTCAAGAAAATTTTCTTATTCAGTATGTGGATGTACCTACCAGAGAAGGAGCAAAATGTGACCTCCTCAGAGGAAATAAGGCAGGGCAGGTGACTGAGGCATCGGTGCGGGAGCACTCTGGGACCAGTGAATGTAATTTAAAAATATTTATGGAAAAGGATAGGCCTGATCTCAAGTTAGATTTCTAAATTGAAATGAGGCCAATTTTGACGGTACTCGGCAGGAACTTTCACAAGTTGATTGGGAGAGGCTATTCGCAGGTAAAGGGACGGATGGAAACTTGGAGGCCCTCAAAAATGAGAGTTCAGAGACAGTATGTTGCTACGAGTGCAAAGGGCAAGGCTGGTAGGTGCAGGGAATGCTGGATGATTGGAGAAATTGAGACCCTGATCAAGAAAAAGGAGACTAATGTAAGGTATAGACGCCTGGGATCGAGCGAATCCCTAGAGGAGATAGGGGCAATTGGAATATGCCTAAGAGGGAAATCAGGAGGGCAAAAAGGGGACATGAGATAGCTTTGGCAACTAGGCTTAAGGAAAATCCAAAGATATTCTATAAATACATTAAGGACAAAAGAGTAACTAGGGAGAGAATAGGGCCCCTTAAAGATCAACAAGCCCATCTATGTGTGAAACCATAGGAGATAGGGGAGATACTAAGCAAGTATTTTGCATTAGTGTGTAGAACTTGGGGAAATAAGTAGTGATATCTTGAAAAGTATTCATATTACACAAGAGGAGGTGCTGGATGTCTTAAAATGCATAAGAGTAGATTCCCTATGGTATGGAAACAGCTAAATAAATCATCAGAACCCAAACAGGCGTATCCCAGAACTTTGAGGGAAGCTGGGGAAGTGATTGCTGGGCTCCTTGCTGAGATATTTGCATCATCGATAGCCACAAGTGAGGTGCTGGAAAACCAGATGTTGGCTGATATGGTGCCATTACTTAAGAAAGGTGGTAAGGACAAGCCAAGGAAGTATAGTCTGGTGAGCCTGACGTCTATGTCCTTGGCTGGAGAATGATATGAGGTAAGACTCAGAACAAGTCATTGAATTTCCCAATTTCCACCTCATGCTACTGAGTTTCTGAGTAGCTGGCAAAGATTGAGTCTCTATGGCTCAATCAAAAAATCCTCCTAAAACTATGGGGACCTTATAAAATTAAGGAGAAATCTCCCACAGTGGCAGATTATTAATAAAATGAGCTTCTATCCAAGTGCTGTGAGCTCAGTTCCTGCCTCCCAAAACTGGAAGTGATTTTTCATGGATGCTTAGACTTAGCTCAGTTGATTGCATCAAAATTCGATTGTATCTATTCTCACTCACGAACAACAGGGACTTGAGGGGTAGAGCAAAAAAACAAAAGTAACACATGTGGGCTAGCAAGAAAATGTAAAATTCTTTTTGGGGTGTTGGGGTAACCGCATGTGTTCACATACATATCCCATTCTGGGATGAAAGCGCTGACATCGAAGAGAGCCTGAATTGATTAGGACCATATTCACAGGAGTTTAGAAGAATAAGATTCTATAAGATTCTAACAGGACTAGTCAGAGTAAAGACAAAACTGATGTTCCCGATGACCAGGGGTGACAGTCACAGTCTAAGGATATAGGATAGGCCATTTAGGACAGAGGTGAGGGGAAACTTCTTCATCAAAAGAATGCAGAGCCTGTGGAATTCTCTGACACTGAAATTGGCGGAGGCCAAAACATTTAAGGTTTTTAAGAATGAGTTAGATATCTTGCTGCACTTATACGGGGCTTTGGTGAGGCCACACCTTGAGTATTGTGTGCAATATTGGTCTCTTAGTCTGAGTCCTTGCTACTGAGTGTGTCCAGCGAGGGTTCATCAGACTGATTCCTGGGATGGCAGGACTGACGTATGAAGAAAGACTGGATTGACTGAGCTTGTACGCACTGGAAATTTGGAAGAATGACGGAGGTATCTCGTAGAAACATATAAAGTCCTGATGGGACTGGACAGGCTAGATGTGGGAAGAATGTTCCGATGTTGGGCAAGTCTAGAACTGGGGATGGATGGAGAGAAAGTGGGAATGGGATACTGAGATTGCATGATCAGCCACAATCATATTGAATGGTGGCGCTGGCTCGAAGGGCTGAATGGCCTACTCTTGCACATGCTTTCCACATTTCTATATTTCTACATAGTTCTTAGGGCGAGAGGGATTGGTGAGAAAGTGAGAACATTGCATAATCCAATGTGGTCATATTGACTGGCAAAGTAGGATCGAAGGGTTGAACAACCTATTTCTGTTGCTATTTTCTATGTAAAAAAGAGATAAATATCATGTTATTTCCTAGCTAAGTTCATAGCCTGAACCACAATGCCATTTCTTATTCAATTGGGAAGTTAAGTGACTGGTTCCCAGTCTTACCTAATACCGTTCTTCAGCCAGAAAGATAGAACTGTTTCCTTATTTACAAAGATATGTCACCATTCAGGCCAGATGAAGCTAGAAGGAATTTGAGGCAAATCATTAAGCTATCTTTTGGTGAGGACCAGCTTGGGTTTAAATTCCTGCAGGTTCAAGGAAGGATAGAGATTAAGGGAGGTAAGGAGTTCTACTACTATAGGTGATGGACACATTTGAGTTCAACTAGGGATAGTATAACAAGTCTTGAACTTATCCCAGGGTGGATTTAGATGAAAAATAAATGCTCAATATACCAACCGTGAACGTAAGTGAAGGAAGCATAGTGAATGGTCAACTGAGCTAAATGAGACCACATTACTATCCCATCTGTTTATGCCTCAATTACTTTATTCACAGGCGAATTTGGTTTTGGAAGTGGAGCAACAGGAGTAATTTTTTTTACAGTGAAATGGGACTGGCTTAAGGATTGTACACTCATGTATAATTCACACAGGACTGTATACAGTGTGCATTCACAGAAATAATGATGGCACAGTCAGTGTTGTGTGACTACAGATATGGCATCACAATTAGTGATGTTGGGAAGTTTCAGCTAAGCAAACTGTTGCAGAGTTCGGTAAAGGGATGGCATTCACCAGCTAGTAGTAGATCGGATGTGATTCCTGTACAATGGGAATTCCCCATCTGTTACCAGGACTCAATGTGCTTCTGGTGTACGAAAAGGAACTTAGTTGCACGCCGAAGAATTTGCAGATCAGGAGACACTGCAAGAATAGATCAGGTACAGTGCAACCTCTACAGAAACAAGTGTCAATGAAAGACAGGTTTTGTAATTAGCTTTCCTCTTTAAAAATGATAGGAAGATTGTGATAAAATCTAACATCTTGAATTTTCTTTTACTCCATTTATTTTCTCAATCCCTTCACATTGTGTATCCGTTTTCTGAAGACGACAATCCCCATTTAGGTTTAGTTCCCATCCTGAAGACAACATGGGCGGCACGGTGGCACAGTGGTTAGCACTGCTGCCTCATAGCACCAGAGACCCGGGTTCAATTCCCGCCTCAGGCAACTGTCTGTGTGGAGTTTGCACATTCTCCTCGGGTGCTCCGGTTTCCTCCCACAGTCCAAAAATGTGCAGGTTAGGGGAATTGGCCATGCTAAGTTGTCTGTAGTGTTAGATGTAGGGGAATGGGTCTGGGTGAGTTGCTCTTTGGAGGGTAGGTGTGGAGTTGTTGGGCCGAAGGGCCTGTTTCCACACTGTAAGTAATCTAATCTAAAACAGATCACGTGAAGTGTATCCATTCATCTCCTGAAGAGACCAGCCCTCGGTGCTTTGTTTAAGTCACCATCCTTTACAACTGAGTTTAGACCATAGCAAAGCCTGCTCCTGTTTTACATAGGATTTACAATATGGGACCACATCATTCAGTCCAACTTTACTCAGTCCATGTTAGTGCATCACACAAGCCTTTCCCATTTCAGTCCATCTTGGTCCACGTTCAGATAATTACAATCTTGCATTGTCACTACACGATAGTTCATGCATTTCTCTGTAATATCCTTGCAGATTTGCTCCCCTCTATCTTTTCTGGTGAGTGGACAATCAATTGTCTACCAGTGCCTGTGTTGTCTCAAGAAAGAGATTCAGTCCATGATCCTCCTGGGACATAGTCTCCCCTCCTCACCCTTCCCTGTCTTTCCTGAAAATCTTTTATCCAAAACATTTAACAGAATTACTCAAATACATTGTTGAACCTCAGTTACAGACATGCTTCCTTTTAGGAACATAGGAGCGGGCACAGGACCTCCCAGTTGCAGGAACCTATCCCATTATTCAATTAGAAGATAATTGATGGGTATTTGGTTCATCTTTTCATTTTTGTCTGTTGTTACTTAAAGAGATAGGTATCTGTGCTGGGGACGAAAATATAATTCCAAAATCAATCTAACACAGTCAATCACAGAAGAAATTCATACTATTTTGGCCTAACAACATGTCTCTGCCCCAGCTTCAGACAAACAACCCCTTTTGGATCAATATGGAATGTTTTTTCTTGGTCATCCCTAAGTTTATTTTCAGGTTCGTTCCCTTTGCTGAGTGTTCAGAGCCATATTGCTGAACTGTAAACCATTCCCATTGCCTCCTGATTGCCCATGAGGGAGCTCGAGCTAGAAATTCCATGTCTTCCTCAGCTCCTTTTAGTACTGATGAGGCTCTTCAAAGCAGTGTTCCATGTATGTTCTTAATCACATGGTCAAAATCATGCAATTGTCCACTCTTCGTGATGTCTCTTGTACGTTTTCTGGATTCCATCCTTCCCAGGATCATAGAGTCATAGAATCCCTACAGTGTGGATGCAGGCCATTCTGTCCATTGAGTCCACACTGGCCCTCCAAAGTCAAACCCACCCACCTACTCTATCCCTGTAATCCTGCATTTCCCATGACTGATTCTCCTAACCTACACATCACTGGGCACTATGGGCAATTTAGCATGGCTAATTCACCTAACCTGCATGTCTTTGGACTTGCCAATGTTTACTCTCTCTTTCCAAGATATCCTGAGCGTTCTTCCATATCTGCACATTGCAAAGGCTTTGGGTCTTTTAGTCAGTTGATTGCTTGCACACTCAATTTCATATGTTTCCAGTGAAACATTGATCAAATACAATATTTAAGCAAGTGTTTTCTTGTACATTGGATCCTCCTCTCTATTGTTAAATCTAACTCATTCGGTGGAAAGCTTGTCTTGCCATTTCAATTCTTCTGATTCTCTTAGTGCTGCATTTAGCATCTTCTGTAATGATTGAACTGAGATACAAAAATCTGCCCACTTGTTCTACATTGGTGCTGTCAATTGAATTTCCTTGTCTGAGTGAGACCAGTTGGAGTGAAACTGGGAAGGTGACAGAGGGATTGTTAATTCAGGAGTGAGGAACATAAGTCGTGTGCTGTTGACTTGAGAAAGCAGATTGTTGACTCAGTTATACATTTCTGCCTCGTGCCCTACATAATCTTGACAGCAGAGTTACAGGAAAGCTTTTTAATCTTAATGATTAGTAACAGCCCTCGACATCAAGACCACATTTAACAGAGCGTAGCATCAAGGAGCCCTAGCAAAACTCGGATTAATAGGTATTGGGGGCAAACTCCCTGCTGTTTGGAGTCATATCTAGTAGAAAGAAGGTTGGTTGTCATTGTTGGAGGTCAGTCATCTCAGCTCCAGGACATCTCTGCAGGAGTTCCTCAGCATCGCGTCCTAGGCCCAACCACCTTCAGCTGCTTCTTCCCTCCATCATAAGGACAAAAGTGGGGATGTTTGTCGATGATTGCAAAATATTTAACACCTTTCGCAACCTCTCAGATATTGAAGCAGTCCATGTTTAAATGCAGTAAGATCCGGACAATATCCAGACTTGGGCTGACAAGTGGCAAACAACCTTCGCACCACACAAATGCCAGGCAATGACCATCTCCAGTAAGAAACACTCTACACACCACACCTTAACATTCAATGGTGTTACCGTCGCTGAATCCCCCACTATTAACATCCTTGGGCTTACCATTGATCAGAAACTCAACTGGACTTGCCCCATTCTGGCAAGATGGTGGCAGAATAAGACCCTCCAACAGAGCTCCACTGATCTGCCTGTTCTTTTTCTTTCATTTTCTCTTCTTTTCTCTCCCCCTCTTGAGTGGAGAAGCTGACAAGTCCCAGAGGTGAATCCCGCAGTAGTGGCTTTTGCTGGGGAAGCAGTCCAGCAGCAGTCCTAGAGGAAACCTACCTTGGAGCAGCCGAGAGCCTGTGCGGAGCAGACTGGAGGCTCGGAGAGGAGCGGGGACGGTTGCTGGACTGGGGTCTGATACGGGCGGTCAGTCCACGTGGGGTGGGCCCTGCGCTGAGCTATTGCAATGTAATGTTTGTTTGAATTTTTTTGAATGTGACTGTAATGTCAATCCTTTAACGGAGCCTTATTTCTAACTTATTCTATAAACACTGCAAAGTAATGCAATTACTTTTATTTTTCATTCCTCTTTTCTATCTCAGATTTGTATCGAGGTACTTGTACCTGAGATGGCGCCATAAGAGGCAGTCATTGTAAAAGGTTTTCACTATACTTCTGGACTTGAGTACTCATGACAATAAAGGATATTCTGTTCTGTAAACGCAGTGGCTACAAGAGCGGGTCAGAGGGTAGGAATACTGCAGCGAGTAACTCATCTCCTGACTTCCCAAAGCCTATCCAACATCTACAAGACACAAGTTGGGAGTATTAGGACTAGAGAGTTTTGAGAAGTTTTGTAGCTCAGGTTGAGGTTCTGGATGTAGGTTGCTCACTGAGCTGGAAGGTTCATTTCCAGACGTTTTGTCACCCTACTAGGTGACATCTTCAGTGGGCCTCAGGCAAAGCACTGCTCATAATTCCTGCTTTCTATTTATATGTTTGGGTTTCTTTGGCTGGGGATGTCATTTCCTGCGGTGAGGTCACTTTCTTTCTTTCAGGGATAGTAGATGGGGTCTAACTCGATGTGTTTGTTGATAGAGTTCCGGTTGGAATGCCATGCTTCTAGGAATTCTCGTGCATGTCTTTGTTTGGCTGGAACACATCCATCCTAGGACTAAGGAAAAAAGATGTTACCTAATAGGGTGACAAACATCTGGAAATGAACCTTCCAACTCAGTGAGCAAACCTACATCCATTAGGATTAGAATTAGAATTAGGTTTATTGTCACATGTACTCAAACGAGCACAGTGAAAAGTTTACAAGTCACCACTGACACCACCATCTTATGTAGAAAGGTGCCCAGGTACAGGATCTTAGGAGCAAATTAGAAAAGCAAAGAAACAAGAAATTGAGCATTCCAATCCTTCAAGCAGACCATGCTGGGAATATTCGTCACTTGTCTGGATGAACGCAGCTCCAGCAGCATTGACGAAGCTTGTCCAGCATCCAGGACAAAGCAGCCCGTGTGATTGACACCACATCCACTCCCTCCACCATAGACACTCAGTAGCAGCAGTGTGTGCAAGATGCGTTGCAGAAATTCACCAAAGATCCCCAGACAGCACCTTCCAAACCCAGGACCACTTCCACCTAGAAGGACAAGTGCAGCAGAAACGTGGCAACATCTGAAGGTTCCACTCCAAGCCTCATCCTGAATTGGAAATCTATCACATCGCTAAGTCAAAATCCTGGAATTCCCTCCCTTTGAGTATTGAGGGTGAACCCACAACAGGTGGGCTGTCTTGGTTCAAGACGGCAGCTCACCATCACCTTACAAAGGGCAACTAGGGAGGAGCAATAAGAAATGCTGACCAGCCAGTGACATTCAGGCTCACAAGGGAATAAAAGAAAAATGAGCCAGGTTGATCTTCCAACACAAGATCATTTCCGATAAAAGCCCAAAAATGCTCTTTTCTACCATCAATATTATTCTGAAGTATTTCAGGTCAGGTGAAATGATGATTATCATGGATAACCTAAATGCAATTGGAGGGATTGAGAAAGAAATCCAGTCACATTTAGTTTAGGTACAAGAACCACAATGTAGGTTGAAATTTTACCAGTTGAATCATTTGGTGATATCAGAAATTCCTTTTCAATAACTTAAAAGAAGGCTGTGTGTATGGAAGAATCCAGAAGATGTCCATCACAGCCGAACAGTTTCTACCATTGTGAACTAAAGATTTTAAAACTACATACCTATATATCAAGCAAAAACCTTAGCCAAGTTGCTGAAATTAAATCTGACCACAACCCAATAATGATGTCATTAGCTGTAAAATACAAGAAATAAAAGGCAAGAAGTCAGACTTCAAGGCATAGCTTCATTTAGATCTTTTAAAGACTGCAGAAAAAAATAGCATTGAAAATACACGGAATAATTATCCTGCTCTTCTTATGTGTCATATACTGCCCCACCAGTAGATGGCAATGTTACACCACAGACATCATTTTCTCTGTCAGATGGAGGCCAAAAATATGATAATTTTGCACATCACAACTTTCCCAGAATAATAGCAGCTTAAACAGCCACATTGTACTCATGCTAGACATAATTCTTTACTCAAGCCTGCAGTTTAGACTGACCACGTAACTGCTTTGTTAGCTTTGACTTGCAGAATCCGAACAACCTGATGTAGCAGTCTCTATCTGACACAACCTAAGCTTCTAATATAAAGATATTAAAACCTACTTCAATGATACTCAGTTGTTTCTCCTGTTATATCTTGCCAGATATTCTAATGTTCAATGAATTATGTCCAAGTTCACATGTTATATCTCCTTTTTTACTTCAGCCCTTTATGTTATCTTGTGATACCCTTTTCCTATGCATTAGTTTGCTAACCAATTACATTAATCATTACGCTCCATTATTCTCCACAACATCCACCAGCAAAGAAAGAGGCCAATTGGCCCATCAGTAGGACACCAAGGTGCCATTCAGCCTAGCCTTCCAACATCAAGGCCTCAAGTTCTGGAAATCCCTCCCTCAAGCTATCTGCCTCACTGACTTTGTTTGAAACACTTCTTAAAACTCAGCTCTTTCCTCAAAGCTTCCTGGACTCTTCCCGAAATTATTTTCTTGTTTGATGACACGCTTGCGAGGTGCAGAGGGGATAGTTTCTAGATTAAATGTGTGATGTAAACACAAGTTGTCCCATAAAACTCACTCTAGCCATCCCTCCAATTCTGGCCTCTTGAATATCCCCAATTTTATTCACTCCACCATGTCGCATTTCCTCCTATCTGGCAATTAGCCTTGGATCTCTCTCTCTACAACTCTCAGATTCTTGACCTCTGCCAAGAATGAATGCTTCAAAGCTTATTGATCTGAGTCATAGAGTCCTACAGCACAGAGACAAGTCCTTTGACCAAACTGGTATATGCCGACCAAAAAGTCCGTCCACGCTAGCACCACTTCCCTGCACTTGACCTATATCCTTCTAATCCTTTCCTATCCATGTATTTATCCAAATTCCTTGTAAATGTTGATAATATACAGGCCTCAAATACTTCTACTGGTAGTTCGTTCCATATGTGTACCACTCTCTGTGTAAAAAATGTTGCCCCTCAGGTTCCCTTTTATTCTTTCCCCATTAACCTTAAACTGATGCCCCCTCATCCTTGATTCCCCAATCCTGGGAAAAAAACTGAGTACATTCACCCTATCCATGCCTCTCATGATCTTATACCCTTCTAGAAGGTCACCCCTCAGTCTTCTACGCTCCAAACAAAAAAGTCCTAACTTGTCCAACCTCTCCCTATAACTCAGACTATTGAGCCCAGGTAACATCCTTGTAAATTTCTTTTGCACTCTTTCCAGTTTAATAACATCCTTCCTGTAGCAAGATGAAAAAAACTGAACACAATACTCCAAGTGTACATCCTGTACAACTGCAACATAACTTCCCAACTTCTATACTCAATGTCCTGACTGATGAAGGCCTGTGTGCCCAAATCCTTCTTCCCTGCCCTGTCTATCTGTGATTCCACGTTCAGAGAACCGTGCACCTGAACCCCAAGGTTCCTCTGTTCCGCTACCCCCCTAAAGGCCCTATCTTGTTTTGGTCATTTGTCCTAATATTGTCCAATGGGTCTTGGTGTGTTACACTTTGCTTTGTATCATTTCTGAGCAGGAGCTTTGGACATTTACTACATTAGAGGTGCTGTAAAATATAACTTGTTGTTATTGGTGCAATCTTTTGTGCTTTTGCTAAGGTTAATGCAACAGTCTAGCATTCCAAAACACAGTCCACCCATTAGGTACTCGGATGACCCTCTGTGTTCCACCAACACCGGCCTCTTGTCTCGACTTCCTTTGGTCTGTGAATGGCGGGTCTTCAGCTGTGTGGAGATTAAACTCTAGAATTACAGTCTCTTGGTGCCTCTAGTAGCCACAAATAGCAGAAGTTTACCAGCCTTTTGGGGACAGGTTAGGAGATAGGGAAATGTGTGAAACGTATGTTGTCAGGCTGGAGGGGGTGTCTTCAACCAATGTGTTCCTGCAGCCATGCCATCTTGCCATTAATGGGAAAAATGGCACAAGACCCACCTGTTTGCAGACAAATTGGAACCCTTAAATGGCCAAATAGCAGTCTCTGCCCTCTGCTGGCATATTGGCCATCCTGACAGAGACCAAGCTTATAGAACCGTGGGCGGCACGGTGGCACAGTGGTTAGCACTGCTGCCTCACAGCACCAGAGACCCGGGTTCAATTCCCGCCTCAGGCGACTGACTGTGTGGAGTTTGCACGTTCTCCCCGTATCTGTGTGGGTTTCCTCCGGGTGCTCCGGTTTCCTCCCACAGTCCAAAGATGTGCAGGTCAGGTGAATTGGCCATGCTAAATTGCCCGTAGTGTTAGGTAAGGGGTAAATGTAGAGGTATGGGTGGGTTGCCCTTCGGCGGGGCGGTGTGGACTTGTTGGGCCGAAGGGCCTGTTTCCACACTGTATGTAATCTAATCTAATCTAAACCATGGAGTTATATAGCACAGAAACAGACTCTTTGGTCCAACCAGTCCTTGCTGAACATAATCCCAAACTAAACTAGTCCCACCTACCTGCCTCTAGCCCATATCCCTTCAAACCTTTCCTATTAATGTACTTACCGAAGTGTCTTTTAAACATTGTAACTGTTCTCACATTCATGACTTCCTCAGGAAATTCATTCCACATGCAAACCACCCTCGGTGTAAAACAATGACCCTTGTGTCTTTTTAAAATCTTTCTCCTTAAAAACATGCCCCCCACCCCCAACCCCTGCCAAGTCTTGTGGGATGTTTGTCAATAAATTTGACTGGCCTTCCCAGTGGGCCATGGGGTTGTGCGTGAGATGGGCTGGTCTTCCACTTTGGCCACCCTTAGGCCCAAATGAGCCGAGGACTGTTACTCTTCACCATAGTCGGAGCAGGACCATTAGAATGGCCATGAAGGACGTCACATTCACCAACTCACACCTTGGACTACTGTGGGAGTGCTCAAAACCAATCCCAAACAATCGGTATTTCCAGATTTGAATGCCTAGACTGCCTAGAATTGAGAGCCTACTCAATTCTCAACAATGCTTTTGTACCCTTCTGTTGGTGGAGGAGACAACACAGGCCTGATAGACGTCCGTTGCTCTAACATTCTGTACTTGTTTGAGGGTCCACCCCTTGGAGATTGATGGTAAGCTCTGGGAAGTGACATTAACTAGTTAAAAGGAACAGCTAACTCAGTGCTCACAATAATAAGACTGCGAAAACGCTCTGTTAGTTACAAAGCAGTTTTGTGTCCCTGATCATGACAGGCACTATATAAAGGCAGACCTTGCTCCTTTCACCCTGATAGCAATGTGCGACATTGGCATTCAGCGATGGCACCCTGCGTTCTCCTTGTTGAAGGTCCAAACTGAAGCCCAAACAGGTCAACAGTGGGGAGACCTCCGGAGGGAGAGGAGGGGACGAGCCAATCTTTCCTGGAGATGGCTGGCAGTAAGGAGGGGAATCAGTGCCCACCTCCTCACTGGTATTCACAAATGCCAATGGGGGCAGAGAAACCAGGTCAACTGCAGCTTCAGGGGAACAGAGAAACTGTGGAAAGGAAAAGGCTTAATACACAGTGAGAAATGGGGAGCTAGAGGTAATTCATTAAAGTGAAATGTGTTTGTTCCTAAAACCTCTTACATTCTTAACGTAGCCCCGAATAGAGTCATACAGATGTACAGCATGGAAACAGACCCTTCAGTCCAACCTGTCCATGCCGACCAGATATCCCAACCCAATCTAGTCCCATCTGCCAGCACCCGGCCCATATCCCTCCAAACCCTTCCTATTCATATACCCATCCAAATGCCTCTTTAATGTTGCAATTGTACCAGCCTCCACCACATCCTCTGG
>NC_057726.1:62483173-62505628 GCF_004010195.1 Chiloscyllium plagiosum | reverse complement strand
GAAGAGCCTTGGGAAACGTTGATGGGCAGAGAGATCTGGGAGTGCAGGTCCGTTGTACCCTGAAGGTAAGCATGCAGGTACAGCAGGTAGTGAAGAAGGCTAATAGCATGCTGGCCTTCATAACAAGAGGGATTGAGTATAGAAGCAAAGAGGTCCTTCTGCAGCTGTACAGGGCCCTGGTGAGACCACACCTGGAGTACTGTGTGCAGTTCTGGTCTCCAAATTTGAGGTGAGACATTCTGGCTATTGAGGGAATGCAGCGTAGGTTCACGAGGTCAATTCCTGGAATGGCGGGATTACCTTACACTGAAAGACTGGAGCGACTGGGCTTGTATACCCTTGCGTTTAGAAGACTGAGAGGGGATCTGATTGAGACATGTAAGATTATGAAAGGATTGGACACTCTGGCAGCAGGAAACATGTTTCCGCTAATGGGTGAGTCCCGAATCAGAGGACACAGCTTAAAAATACGGGGTAGACCATTTAGGATAAAGATGAGGAGAAACTTCTTCACCCAGAGAGTGGTGGCTGTGTGGAATGCTCTGCCCCAGAGGGCAGTGGAGGCCCAGTCTCTGGATTCATTTAAAAAAGAGTTGGATAGAGGTCTCAAAGATAGTGGAATCAAGGGTTATGGAGATAAGGCAGGAAGAGGATACTGATTAGGAATGATCAGCCACAATCATATTGAATGGCGGTGCAGGCTCGAAGGGCTGAATGGCCTACTCCTGCACCTATTGTCTATTGTCTATTGTCTACATGGGTCATTCAGACCAAAGGGGTAGCCATGAGCACCCGCATGGGCCCCGGCTATGCCTGCTCTTCGTCAGGTACATGGAACAGTCTATCTTCTGCAGTTTACACCAGTACCATACCCCATCTTTTCCTCCGCTACATTGATGACTGCATCGGTGCCGCCTCGTGCTCCCACTAGGAGATTGAACAGTTCATCAACTTCACCCATACCTTCCACCCTGACCTTAAGATCACATGGACCACCTCGGACACCTCCCCTCCCCTTCCTGGACCTCTCCGTCTCCATTTCCAGTGACCAACTCCACATGGACACAAACTTCAAACCCATCGACTCCCACAGCTACCTGGACTACACCTTCTCCCCCCAACCCTCCTGTAAAAACATGTTCCCTTACTCCCAATTCTTCCACTTCTGGTATTTCTGCTCCCAGGAGGAGCAATTCCACTCCAGGACATCCCAGGTGGCCTCCTATTTCCAGGACCACAATTCTCCCTCCCATGTGATCAACAATGTCCTACAGCACATCACCTCCAGTTCCTACACCTCCGCCCTTGAACCCAACCCCTCCAACCGCAACAAGGATAGAGCACTCTCGTCCTCACCTTCCACCCCATCAATCTCCAGATACAACGCATCATTGTCTGCCATTTCCGCAACCAGAGATATATTTCCCACCCCACCCCTATCAGCATTCTGCAGAAACTATTTCCTCCATGACTCTCTTGTGAGTTCCACGCCTCACCACCAACCCACCCTCCACTCCCGGCACCATCCCTTGCCACCACATGAGGTCTAAAACCGGCGCCTACACCTCCCCCCTCACCTCCATCCAGTGCCCCAAAGGATGCTTCCACATCCGGCAGAGATTTTCCTGCACATCCATCCACCTCTTCTACTGTGTCCGTTGCTCTCGATGTGGTCTCCTCTACATCGTGGAGACAGGATGCCAACTCACAGAGTTTTCCAGAGAACATTTCTGGGACACACGCATCAAACAATCCCACAACCCCATGGTCAACTCCCCCTCCCACTCTGCCAAGAACATGCAAGTCCTGGGCCTCCTCCACTGCCAAATCCAAGTCACCCGATGCCTGGAGAAAGCACGCCTCATCTTCCGCTTAGGACCCTTCAACCACACAGCAGCGACATCAACTTCACTAGTTTCCAAATCTCCCCTCCCTCCACCTCATCCCAGATCCAACCCTCCAACGTGACACCGCACTCTTAACCTGTCCTACCTGTCCATCTACCTTCCATCTATCTGTACCACCCTCTCCACCGACCTATCACAATCACCTCCCACCTGCATATACCTATTGCCTTCCCAGCTACCTTCCCCTCAGCCCCATCTCGACCACCCCTAGTTAGCTCTCAGCCCCCTTCCCCCTCAACATTCCTGATGAAGGTCTTATTCCCGAAATGTCGACTCTCCTGCTCCTCAGATGCAGCCTGACCTGCCATGCTTTTCCAGCATCACACTTTACGACATTGAGCTGTTCAACTAAGGGATCTATCACACCAAAATCCTGATTTCTTTCTCTCATTGGATGATTAATTGATCAATGGATACTGGTCAGCACCAGGGCTAAGTGTTGGAGAATGATGTTAGAATCAGCTTTCAGTTTTATCATCATTGCATTGTTAGCTGTCAGAAGGTCAACCAGATGCACTTGGCATTTATTTTGTCGAGCATAAATGGCAGGTGATTTTTCTCAACATTTCATCTGATGCTTATGCACTTACTGGGATTTTGCAGTCATCCATTTTAATCACGCTGTGTTCCTGGCAATGGTCAGTTTGGAAGTAGATAGTTTACAGGTTTTACAGAGAACATTCCCTCATAAGGCAATGATGTCATGAATGGGATGTGTAATTCAGCTTGCCATGATCTATTCATGAGGTCACTGGGCTGCAACAATGCGAGAGTTACATGGTAAAAGTCTCCTTTCAGGGGAAAATGCAGGTTGCTCAATTGTCCCAGAATCCTAAGTGCCAGCGAGGGCTGGAGGAGATTGCGTGATGACTTGATAAGGACTGTTTGTATCTTGGAAGTAGTTGAAAACAAGTCATTTCCAATGATTGAGGGCTCTGGGACATTGGGCATAAAGTTGATCATTAGGACAGAGAAATGAAATATCTTTTAATCACAGGCTGTAAGGTGGATAAATGATTGAAGCAGGGACCTGACCTAGAAGTTCCTTGAGGTGATTTACATCATTGTTGCCTCTTTAAAAAAGACCACTAGCCTCTAGAGAGTGTGACATAAGTAGGAGTCTTGGGTACGTTTATTTTCATACCCACTGGCATAAGCATTGAAAATCTCTCAGCAGGTGGAGACAAGGAGGTAAGGCCAAAACATTTCTTGGCTATTTAACTTCTCCCTGTATGCCTTACCATTCCTTTTATTGCAGTCAGACAGGATCATGGACATTCAAATGCCATCTATGCCCGGAGGGCAGCAGGACAAAATCCACCTTCACCCCTTCAAACCCTCCTCTGTTCCCCATACAACTGGCAACCAGACCCATTCACTCATCACACTAGCACTACATCAAGACCATGTCAGCCACTTCCAACCTTAAAATTCTCATTCTTACATTCAAACTCCCCAACGATCTCTCCGTTTTCCTACCTCTAGCCTCCCAACCCTGTCCTCCTCTAGTCACATGATCCTCTAGTCATGTGATCTCGACCATGAGGCACACACCCTTTGGAAAGACATCTTCAGCTTCTTGTCAATATAGCCCTTGTGTTGAACACACTGCTGTGTTGTACACTTAAAACAAGTGTTTTGAGATGTTCCGCGGTTGTGAAAGTAGATTTATAAATTCAAGTAGATTCTGTCTTTCGTCTTATGCATGAGGAGCTAACTGACATTTCCTGTCACAATAGCCCTCAGATGTCAGCCAGAGAGGACACAGGGATGGGTCATGATGGGGAAGCAAATTAATGGACAGATTTCAAAACATTCCACACCTACGCCAGATTATTCAAACTATTCAGATTATTACGGTGGCTCAGTGGTTAGCACTGCTGCCTCACAGCACCAGGGACCCAGGTTTGATTCCAGCCTCGAGCGACTGCCTGTGTGGAGTTTGCACATTCTCCCCGTGTCTACGTGGGTTTCCTCCAGGTGCTCCGGTTTCCTCCCACAGTCCAAAGATGTTAGGTGAATTGGCCTTACTAAATTGCCCCATCGTGTTCAGGGATGGGTAGGCTGGGTAGATTAGCCATGGGAAAATGCAGAGTTACAAGTATGGGGTAGGGGGTCAGTGTTGGATGCTCTTCAGAGGGGCAGTGTGACCTCGACGGGCTGAATGGCCTGCTTCCACACAGGGATTGTGTTTTTCTCCCCGGAGCGACGATCTTTAGGCGAGATTTAAAGGAGGTATTCAAGATTTCTTTGGGGCAGGGCATCTTGATAGAGTAACTTTTTCACTTGGTGATGGATTCAGGAGTTGAAACTTTATTGCTGGAACAGCACAGCAGGTCAGGCAGCATCCAGGGAACAGGAGATTCGACGTTTCGGGCATAGGCCCTTCTTCAGGAATCTTTCCTGAAGAAGGGCTTGTGCCCGAAACGTCGAATCTCCTGTTCCCTGGATGCTGCCTGACCTGCTGTGCTGTTCCAGCAATAAAGTTTCAACTTTGATCTCCAGCATCTCCAGACCTCACTTTCTCCTCGATGGATTCAGGAGCCAGATGAGACTGATTTAGTAGAATTGGCGAAAGAATGAGAGAGAAACCAAAGTAATTTTACGAGACATGTTGATTTGATCTGGAATCTGTAGGAAGTAATCTGAATAAGAGCTTTCAGAAGGGACCGTATGAGTAATTTAAATGAACAATGTTTTGGGACTATGCAAAGCAAAAGGCCAAGGAATAGAATTAATTAATTCAGCCTTTCAGTAAGCTGCCCAGACACAGTGAAAGCAGTTATTTTATGGAACATACATACGTAGGATCTGGATGCAGTTCCCAGACACTTCTGTGTTTGCTGCTGAATCTGCTGCAGCTGTGTCTCTTTAAAACTGGTGTTACATTTCCCAAATGGAATTTCTTCTCCATGGGATCATGTCTGAGTGCTGAGGTCAAGCGAGGATCAGCAACCCAGCAGCGAATGATCCTAGTATAGAATCCCTACAGTGTGGAAGCAGACCCTTTGGCCCAATACTGACGTTCTGAAGAGTAACCCAACCAGACCCATTCCCCTACATTTACCCCTAACTAACGCACCTAACCTAAGCAGTTTAGCCTGGCCAATTAACTTGCACATCTATGGATTGTGGGAGGAAACTGGGGCACCAGGAGGAAACCCACGCAGACACGGGGAGAATGTACAAACTCCACACAGACAATCACCCAAGGTTGGAATTGAACCCTGGTCCCTGGCGCTGTGAGGCAGCAGTGTTAACCACTAAGCCATTGTGTTGCCCCTATGAGGCTGGGAATGGAGAGGACTTGCAGCTATGTGTGTTGGTGGAGTTAAAGGCACAGATATGTTGGCAATGGTTTCCCTAGCTATACCTTCACAATTTCTGTGCCGTTCCAATGCCACTGTGCTAGCCATGGAGAAAAGCTTCCTCTCTCAGATCAACAATTCGGAATAAAAAGGAGGTACTAGGATGTAATAATCCACTGGATTAGGCCAATGGCTCATACAGGAAATAAGCAGCAATGTGGCTTGTGAACCTGTTTTCATTTTGTAACTCTCTACATACCATGTCTAGCAGAACTTTAGATTAAAGATTTTAGTAACAGGCTTCACCAGTTTATTATTAGAGTCATAGAGTTGTACAGCATGGAAACAGACCCTTTGATCTAACTCGTCCATGCTGACTAGATACCCTAAATTAATCTGGTCCCATTTGGCAGCACTTGGCCTATATCCCTTCAAACCCTTCCTATTCATAAACCCATTCAGATGCCTTTTAAATGTTGTAATTGTACCAGCCTCTACCACTTCCTCTGGCAGCTCATTCCATACACGCACCATTCTCTGTGTGAAAAAGTTGCCCCTTAGGTCTCTTTTAAATGCTTCTCCTCTCACTTTAAACCTATGCTCTCGAATTCTGGATTTGGGTAAACGTGAAACAAAACAAGCATCTTTCACAACTGAATGCCTGGAAATACTTCACCATCAATGAAGTCATTTGCTGAGGTATCAACACTTGCTTAGTAGAAACTATCACTGGCAATTTACCCACGGCGAGGTCCCATTACAACCTCTATGTTAGCGATGCTGGATGAGGGTTATGTTTTGGCTAAGACACCAGGGAAAACATACCTGTCCTGTTTGGTTTGGCACTGTGGGATCTTTCGTGCTCAGCTGGGAAAGTAGACAGGGCCTCTCATTTCCTCCAACAGTGCGGCCCTCCTTCATTACTGCACAGGTGTCTCTGCTGAACATGTGGGCTATAGTCTCTGGGCTGGGACTAGAAGCTATAACCACTGAGATGGATACACCGTGACTGATAGTGAATGGTATCAGTAAACCAGGATAGTCCTGAACTTGATGGCCTCATCTGTATTAGGCATGAGGCCTGTACAATTGACTCCAGAATCCCAGGGTGGTACAGGGTAATACCAGGTGGGATCTGTCATCTAGATCACTAGGCCATGCCCCTGCTATTGGCAGCTGAAGGAAGGACTAGACTGAGCTCTGATGGCTCTCATAGAACATAGAACATTGTTCTGTACAATGCAGAACAGGCCCTTCAACTCTCGATGTTGCGCCGACCTGTGAACTAATCTAAGCTCATCACCCTACACTATCCCATCTTCATCCATATGCTTACCCAAGGACTGTTCAAATGCTCCTAATATGGCTGAGTTAACTACATTGGCAGGCAAGGCATTCCACACCCTTACCACTCTCTGAGCAAAGAACCTGCTTCTGACATCTATCTTAACGCTATCACCCTTCATACAAGCAGATATCACCATCCTAGGAAAAAGACTTCCACTGTTTATCTTATCTGATCATCTTGTATGTCTCTATTAAATCCACTCTTAGCCTTTTTCTGTCCAATGAGAACAGACCCAAGTCCCTCAGCCTTTCCTCATAAGACCTTCACTCCAGACCAGGCAACATCCAGGTAAATTTCCTCTGCACCTTTTCCAATGCTTCCACATCCTTGCTGTAATAGGACGACCAGAATTGCACACAATATTCCAGGTGAGGCTGCACTAGCATTTTGTGTAGTTGCAACTTGACATCACAGTTCCAGAACTCAATCTCTCTATCAATAAAACCTAATACACGGTATGGCTTCTTAACAGCACTATCAACCTTGGTGGCAACTTTCAGGGATCTATGTACATGGACTCCAAGATCCCTCTGCATATCCACACTACCAAGAATCTTTCCATTGACCCAGTATTCTGCCTTCCTGATATTTTTCCCAAAGTGAATCACCTCACATTTAGCTGCATTAAACTCCATTTGCCACCTGTCAGCCCAATTCTGCAGTTTATCCAAGTCCACCTGCAATCTGCAACATTCTTCCACAATGTCCACCACTCCACCGACTTTAGTATCATCTGCAAACTTACTGACCCATCCATCTATGCCTGCGTCTGAGTCATTTATAAAAATGACAAACAGCAGTGGTCCCAAAACAGATCCTTGTGGCACACCACCAGTAACTGGACTCCAGGCTGAATATATTCCATCAGTCACCACTTGCTGCCTTCTTGCAGAAAACCAGTTTCGAATCCAAACTGCGAAATCATCCTCAATCCTATGCCTCTGCATTTTCTCCAACAGCCTACCATGTGGAACTTTCTGAAGTCCATGTATACCACGTCAACTGCCCTACCCTCATCTACATGCTTGGTCACTTTCTCAAAAACTCAATGAGGTTTGTGGGACACGACCTGCCCTTGACGATTCCATGTTGACTATTTCCAATCAAATTGCTGCTCGCCAGATGATTATAAATTCTACCTCTTATAATCCTTTCCAAAACTTTTCTTACAACAGATGTAAGGCTCACTGGTCTATAATTACCTGAGTCACCTCTACCTCCCTTCTTGAAAAAGGGCACAACAGTTGCAACCCTCCAGTTCACTGGTACTAAACCTCTAGACAATGACGACTCAAAGATCAAGGCCAAAGGCTTGGCCATCTCCTCCCTATCTTCCCAGAGAATTTTCATGGTAAAACAGCCTTGTGACATTTCCCTTCTGAGCTTCCAATAACCACCATGACGGAGAGTATGGAGATACTGCCAAACCCAGGGACTTGCAGCTAGAACAGAGCCACCACAGCTATGGAGAGTAATAAGGAATAAAGATTTTACTGAATGAAATCTCAAGAAGAAAGCATCAGTTCCACAAGTATTTCAATTTTTCTGGGTGCATTGGTAGCTATACTCCTTTAGAGAAAACGTGTCTGCACCACTGTAGTGCTATAAGTATTCCGAATGATGCATTCCTCCATTGCACAGGGGCTTGGTATTGAATGTATTCTTTGTTTCTTTCTGAAGTTTCCTGCAGCTGTTTACATGATTCAGCTCGCATGGCAAAGCCTTACAATGACAGCTGATGAAACATTCTGTCAATACTCCCGGTCCCACATTCACACGCGGCCCCCAGTCTGCACCAGCTGCTGTGCTGCACCCAGCTGCATGTGCAACACCGGCTGTTGCCTTTCTGAGGTGGAAAGGCCTCATGCTGAATTACAGCAGGCAACGACTGCAACCCTTCAACTGCCCAAGGTCATAGGGCACTGACTGTCTTCCTGGGGAAGCCAGTTTCTATGGTCACACTGAGGCATAAACACCCATATAATATTAACACAAAATAAAGGCTCAATTAACAAATTCAAAGGAGAATTTTACCTCCTTCCTTTTGCTTTCTCCCTTTTTTCTCATTCAGTCCCTATCCATGTCTTTACTCAATTTAATCATTTCAAACTATATTTCATCCCACTTTACTAAATAGCTTTCTTTTCTCGATCTCACTTTTTAAAATCCTTTCTTCCACACAAATGCTCTTTTTCTAAAGCACATTGCAATCTGTCTTTGTTACTCCAACCTCAATTACACTAATGCTCTCCCATCCCATCTTTCACCTTCCATAACCATTCAAAGTTTATCCACTAATCTACGTTACCGCTGGGTTTCCATTTGCATTGTGAATAGTGCTGTGAGATCTTTAACATATGAGAGGTCAAATGAAGCCTTGTTCAGTATTGCACTGGAGCATAAGCTTAGATTCTGCGCTTAAACCCTAGAACGGGTCTGACACACTGTCAGCGCTATCCACAGAGCCACAGCCGACACCTCAATATGTCCTGAATGGTAAAGCCATCAAGCAATATGAGGTAACTATGAGGTGATTTGGAACTATATCACTGCTCCTTCACTGTCACTGTGTCAAACACTTAGAACCACCTCTTGAAAAGGACTGTGTCACTGCATCCCAGCAGTTTCAAAAAGCACCTCGCTATCTCCTGCTCCTGGGCAATTAGGGATGGCCTAGCCAGTGATGCCCACACCCAATGAATGGAAAATAAAACCAGATTTTCTTTTTGTGTTAGAACTCTAAAACATCATGTATCAACACCAAAGTCTCAAAAACCTCAGTTTTTTTTATGTAAAGTAAACTCTAGACTTCTTTTTATCAATTTGTTCACCACCACACAATCGTCCCCAGCACTTTCCCAAGTGATAAGAGGTTGTTTAAGACATTTTCAGAAATGTCTGCTAATATTGCAGGGCTTACAAATGACCATTTTAAAACATGAAACACACTTGAAGTTGAATGTTTGAACTTTCCGTGAGATTCTAGAAGGAATGCAGTGTATATGTAGAAACTGGTAATGCTGTTAAAAACAACAGAAGATTGAGGCTAAAATCCCACAACATCCTGAAGGTGGATATACACACAAAAAAAAATCATTCGTGTTTTCCATTGACAGATTCCCGTAATCATTTTAGTTTTGATCTGATTCTGCTATTCAGTTGGTCTGCCACTTAAATCCACAAACCCGCCTTATTTCCCTGACCCTGAATGCCCTTGCCTGACAAAAATCTATCAGCAAAAAAGGGAAATAATGTGAAGGTTGGAAATAACTTGCTGGAAATCAGTAGGTCTGGCAGCTTCTGTGGAGACAGAAAGAGAGTTAATGTTTCAGGTCAGTAATCTTTCATTCCTAACCGAGATGTCATTTTGTAAGTTTGCATTTTGACGCCTGCAGTCTCTTATCTTATACTTGTAACCCAAGGTATCACCTGATCTCATAGCACTGCTTGTCTGAACACCCTGCCCTATCAATCCATCATGGCCTCCAAAACATGCTCCCTCTACCCCAATGGAGGTGTCATGAATGCCTTAGGCTTCCAACAATTGACCTTCCCACCTCATCCCCTCCATACATCCCAGCCAGTCTTTGATCACTCTGCCTCTTTTCTCCACTCCCTGACTGGGGTGTGGTTTCGAAGCCCTACCTAACCTAAAGTCAGACATCTCTCCACCTGCTGTTAAATTTGGCAGGATCCAAGTTTTAAATCTGTCAGTCTGGGCATCGCTGCTTTTGAGTAAATCTCTTCTCAAACTGCTTTCAAAATTCTTTCAATAGAACGGTACACTCCTGCCTCATTTCCACAATCAGGTAACATCCTTCCACACTGAATAACCAACCACCCTCAGACAAGTTGCTTTTTCTCCTAACTCATCCCGTTTATAAGTTCTATTAAATTACTGCTAAAAACAGGTGCTTGGTTGTGATGATCGCTGGGTATATTTTGTTTGCAGGAAAATCTGAGACTTTCCGACCCATCGCTGGACACCTTGCTGACTGTGCCAGAACATGTATAAAAATGAAGAGCTTCGTCTCCCAGTTATCTCTCCCTTCCTGGTAATTCAATTGTCATTTAGTTATCAGTCGTTAGGCATTACCAATTATAGCTTGTTGGTTTTCCCTCTAAATGTCTGTAATTCAGCAAATATTTTGCAATTTGCTTATTTCATCAGATACATTGAGGGGTTTAGGCTTAGCTGGGTGGAAGTTTGTTGTGGTATTAATGCGGCCTAGTAACATGGATGGGGGAGTACTGCCTCATAGTGCTGTGGACTCAAATTCAATTCCAGCTTTGGAGGCCTATGCAGAGTTTGCACGTTCTCCTTTTTGTCTGCGTAGGTTTCCTCCAACTGCTCTGGTTTCCTCTCACAGTCCAAAGATGTGCAGGCTAGATAGATTAGACATGGGAAATGCAGGGATAGGATGGTGGGGAACGGGGAGGGGTTTCTGGGTGGGCTGCTCTTTGGAGATTCAGCGTGGACTCAATGGGCCAAATGGCCAGCTTCCGCAGTGTAGGGATTCTATTTTGGGGTCTCATCTGCTAACCAGAGAGTTGGTGAGACATACAACACTCACTGCCTCATTACAGGACAGTCCAATCATCAAAATAAACCTTCATGTTTTTGAACACAAATGGGTGGCATGGTGGCTCAGTGGTTAGCACTGCTGCCTCACAGTGCCAGGGACCCGGGTTTGATTCCCACCTCGGGCGACTGTGTGGAGTTTGCACATTCTCCCTGTGTCTGCGTGGGTTTCCTCTGGGTGCTTCGGTTTCCTCCCACAGTCCAATCCAAAGATGTGCAGGTCAGATGAATTGGCCTTGCTAAATTGCCCATAGTGTTAAGTGCATTAATCAGGGGTAAATATCGGGTAGGGGAATGGGTCTGGGTGGGTTACTCTTTGGAGGGTCGGTGTGGACTTGTTGGGCCGAAGAGCCTGTTTTCAAACTGTAGGGAATCGAATCTGATCTTTACAGTGTAGTCCAACCAGGCAGTGGTGAGGCTCCTACTGAGTTTATCCCTAGGCTAAAGGTCTTGCCTATTGAGAGATGTTGGCGAATTAGACTGGCTGCTTGGCTGCTCAGCAGTGCCACTGGGAAGGCTGTGGCTGCTGATGGAATGAGAGGCACAGGACTTGGCTGTTCAATGGAAAGTCATTGGGAGGGTTGTTCACAGAATAGCTGTTGTGAGGCAAGGGCAGGGGTTAGTTCTCAATGCACACCACCTGCACCCCCCCCCACCCTTTCTGTTGTCCGGTCCCTCAAAATTTGACTTTGATGGAGGGTCACTGGGTCATGGTGGCCGTTTCAAGTTTCACAACATCCTTCTGCTAGGAAGGTCACTCCTTGCTGGGGTGACAAACTTGCCACATAGTCTCAGATACTGTGCACATTCATGGTGGTGATGCCATCAACAACTGGGATAATCCCTGGGATGTTTCGTCACCATGCAAGGTAACATCATCAGTGAGCCTCCGGTGAAGCACTGGTGTTATGTCCCATTTTCTATTTATGTGTCTTGGTCTCTTAAGGTGGGCAATATCGAATCTGGTTCTGATTAGAATACCCAGCCTCTAGGAATTCCCATGCATGTCTCTGTTTAGCTTGTCCTAGGATGGATGTGTTGGCCCAGTCGAAGTGGTGACCTTCTTCATCTGTATATAAAGATACTAGTGATAGTGGGTCATGCCTTTTTGTGACTAGTTGGTGTTCATCTGTCCTGGTGGCTAGTTTCCTGCCTGTCTGTCCAATGTGGTGTTTGTTACAGTCCTTGCATGATATTTTGTAAATGGCATCTGTTTTGCTGGTTGCTTGTATGGGGTCTTTTAGGTTCATCAGTAGCTATTTAAGTGTGTTGAGAGGTTTGTGGGTTACCATGATGCCAAAGGGTCTGAGTAATCTGGAAGTCATTTCAGAGGTGGCTTTGATGAATGGTAACGTGGCATTGTTTGGGTTTGTTGTTGAGAAAATCGGCAGTCTGTGTTTATTGGGTACCCATTCTTCTTGAATATGCCGTGTAGGTATTTTTCTTCTGCTGGTTGCAGTTCCTGGGTGCTGCAGCGTGTTGTGGCCCTTTGAATGATGCAGCTAGAGCCTGGGATTCTAACCGGAACTCCATCAATAAACACATCGATTTGGACCCCATCTACCATTCTCTGAGAAAAAGAAGCAGAAATGACATCACCCAACTTAAGAGACCAAGGCACATAAATTGAAAACGAGACAGACCACCAGCGCTTCACTGGAGGCTCACTGATGATGTTACCTATTATGGTGATGAAATGTCTGTAAACAAACCTGCCAGCTCAGCGAGCAAACTTACAACCAATGGCTGTTATACCAGGGAGTGCCTGCAAAGGGCAGGTTGACTGGGTATGATGTAGCTCATGATTGACAGTGGAATGTTTACTAGAGAAATATAAGTGTGTGTTATCGCTAAGAGTTGCTTTTGCTTCTACTAATCAGAATCAACAGTGATGCTTTCTCAGTTTCAGTTCCTTCCTGAAATATTGGATTTCTAATATAGATTGCCACTCTATGACAAACTGGTTATTTTTGGAGTGTATTTTTGGTGCTGGAATATTTTCTGAATTTATTTTTGGTCCCCTGAGCAATGTAGGAAAACTTGTGCTGTTTGTCATGCTGTTAATTTTCTGTGTGAGAGGAAATCTTTGAGAACGACAGTACCTCCAATGCAACCTTGATCAATCGCTGCCCTGTGGTATCAATCTCACTGTTGTTCTTCCTTCTGTTTATTTTCGGTTATCCTTCTCGTAAGAGTAGGTAGGGACTGTATAGGTCCTGTCAATCAACAAGATTATGCCTGGTGTTTTACAACACCTCCACTTTCTCACCCTGTTCCCATACCTGTTAATTCTGCAAATGTCCCAAAATTCATTCATCTCAGTCTTAACCATAGAAAGTAATAAGCATTTACATCCTCAGTTGCTGTGAATTCTAACTACTCACAAGCAAGTTCTAGAGTCATAGAATATCTTCAGCATGGAAGCAGGCCACTCAGCTCATCAAGTCCACACTAGCCCTCCTAAGAGCATCCCACCTAGATCCACCCCCTTCCTTGTATTCCCAAGGCTAACCCACCCAGCCTGCACATCCCTGGACACTACGGGCAATTTAGCATGGCCAATCCATCTAACCTGAATATCTTTAGACTATGGGGAGAAGCCACTACACCCAGAGGAAATCCATGCAGACATAGGAGGAATGTACAAATTCCATACAGACAGTTGCCCAAGGATGGAATCAAACCCAAGCCGCTGGCACTGTGAGACAGCAGTGCTAACCACTAAGCCACCATACCACACAATGCTGCGGCTTGGTGCAATATGGGCTAGTGGAGAGTTTGACCTGTGAATCCCATTGATTCCTGTCTGGCTAGGGCTCCTTCACTTGGTGCCACCTCTCTGTTGTTTCTTGCCTCTTTATTCTTCTCTGTTTCTCCTTTGTGTAAGAGGAATATTTGGCTTTATTCATTAAATGGCCACCCCTCATTATGATATAGTGAGTGTTGCCAGAGTATTCATTCTGAAGGAATTTGTTTCTTGGGAAATTTACAGGCATTTGCACAAATGCTATTTTACTTGATCTTATCTGTAGGCTTGCCCTTCTAACTGTATAGGGAGGAGGGAGTATAAGTAGAACATAGGGAATAGAGTACAGGGAATCATAACTGGATAATAAACAGGTGTGAAAGGAACTGGAGCTGGAGCCTGCGTCTGTTCAGGCCCGGATCTGATGCCCTCTCCAACCAGACACTGTATATAGTTATACTTTTTATTAATATTTTTTATTCATTATTTTATATTCAATAAAGCTTCACAACAGTGTAGGTCGCATCTTGTTCGACCAACAATTCTGGGAAATTTGCTACCAATTACTTTCTGGGAAATTTGTTTTGCTTTTGCTTTTCGAAGTCCAGTTGAGAATTTTGTTTTGCTCTGTTCCCAGGAGCAGGGGGCTAGCAGGCATTGAGTGGCAGGCATAGAATTGGGCAGCAAGTTAGGGGTACCACACCAGTTGCCTGCCTTCCTCTGCAGTGGTGCAGTGGTTACAGTTATCAGTGACGTTGGAGCCTGCCTGCTCTTGGATCAGTCAAAGCCCTCCTGTGGCTATTTAATGGTCATTGGTGTACCACCTCCTCCCACTCCTTGCATTTTCCAACAGTAGGGATGGCAGGGTGGCAATGCCAAAGTGAGCCCTGGGCTGGCATCCTGTGTCAAACAGAGGCTACTCTCACTGCCTAACCTTCCTTGTTTCCCCTCTCTGCCCCTCCTATCGTACCATCCTGCCTCTTTCCTCTCAGGGGAGTGCCAGACTGACTGCAGTGAAACAATGCCCCCACCACCCCACTTCAGGGGGTCGCCATCTCAGAAGTGACCACCTCTCCAGGTGACGCCATTGAGAATGGGGAGAGCTGGAAAATTTAGGAGCTAGGTCCTCTTCTCTCAGATGGGGTTGGAAGTCTCATGCTGAGTTGATCACACAATCGTTAAACATCTCCTCGAAAAAAAATAGATTGTGTGCAGAAGTTCCTGAAGTCAGACTTGAACCCACAACTTTGCAAAAGGATTGTTATGCTTTTTGCTGAGTGTCAACCATCTGGTTTTCCCTGAAAGATTGGTGTACTTCACTGGGAAGCAACTAGTCAACAGCCTGTCATAAACATTACCAATTGCTGTTATGTTACACTTCGCACCATTTAATTCTGTGTCAAGTATTTTCTTATAATCGAGCACACAAACCCAGTGTCAACTCACAAGTCACAAGGCAGAGTATCAATACAGCATAGGCACAGGAATTAATTTGCCTGATTTTCAAGCTGCTATTATCCGAAATAGAATGATTGAAAAATATTTGGAGGACGCAGTGAAATGTAATTTTCTTTTTGTTGTTCATGAGATGTAGGTGTCACAGACTGGGCCAGTCTTTCTAGTCCAGCCCTAATTGCCCTGAAGATGATCCTGTCTTCTTAAATTACTGCAGTCTTTATGCTTAGGTACATCCATGGTGCTGTTGAAAAGTGAGTCTCAGGAATTTGAATAAATAGTGAATAAATTGTGCAACACCTCCAAGTCAGGTCGGGGAATTTGCAAGAGTTAGTATTCCCATGCCCTTGGATTTCTAGGCTTTGGAAGTGCTGTTGAAAGTGCCTTGGTGAGTTGCTACAACGTCAATGATACTCACTGCTGCTACTGTACATCAGCACTGAAAGGAGTTTGTTGTGGGTGGCTATCAAAAGGGGTTAATGCATTTCAGCAGATAGCCAATCTAGATGGGTAACTTCTCCAGACTGATGGTCCATTCTACATCAAAGTTCACAGTTAGATTGGATGGTACAATGAGCTTTCTAACTAACTTTTTTTCAATTCACTTGTGGGACATGGGCATTGCTGGCTGGCCAGCATTCATTGCCCCTTCCTCTTGTCTTTGAGAAGGTGGTTGTGTCATCTTGAACCACCTTGGTCTATGTGCTATAGGTAGCTCCACAATTATGGAGTGAATTCCAAGATTTTGACTTGGCATTATGGAAGGACCGGCAACATTTTTCAAGCTTTCAGAGCACTGCTGTTTGGTCAGACTTCACCTGATAAAGGAGCAGCACTCCAAAAGCTTGTAACTCCAAATAAACTTGTTGGACTATAACCCTGGTGTCGTGTGACTTCTGAATATTTTTCCAAGTCAGGATGGGAATGAGTTGCAGGGGAACTTGCCTGTGATGGTGTTCCTACATATCTGCTGTCCTTGTTTTTCTAGATGGAAGTGTTTGCAGGTTTGGAAGGTGCTGTCTAAGGTTCTTATGTGAATTTCTGCAGTGTCTCTTGAAGATAGTATACACTGCTGCTACTGAGCATTGGTGGTGGAAGGAGGGGCTGCCAATCAAGTGAGCTGCATTATCCTGGATGATGTCAAGCTTCTTGAGTGTCATTGGAGTTGCACCCATCCAGACAAGTTGGAATATTCCATCACACCCCTGATTTGTGCCTTGTAGATGGTGGACTTGCTCTTGGAGTGAGTTACTCATTGCAGTATTCCTAGCCTCTGACCTGCTCTTGTAAGCCACTGTGTTTATATGGTGAGTGCAGTTGAGTTTCTGGTCAATGGTAACTCCAAGGATGTTGATAGTGGGGGATTCAGTGATGGTAACACCACTGAATGTCAAAGGGGATGGTGGTTAGATTGTCTTTTATTGGTAATGGTCATTGCCTGGCATTTATGTAGCACAAATGTTATCAGCCCAAGCCTGGATATTGCTGAGATCTTGTTGTATTTGAACATAGACTGCTTCAGTATTTGAGGAATTGTGAATGGTGGTGAACATTGGACAATCATCAGCAAACATTCCCACTTCTGAGCTTGTGAAGAAGGGAAGGTCATTGATTAGGCAGCTGAAGGTGATTGGGTTGAGGACATTATTGTGAGGAACTCCTGAAAAGATGTCCTGGACTGACCTCCAACAACCACAATGACTTTCCATTGTGTCAGGTATGCTTCCAACCAGCAGACAGCTTGCTCTCTGGTAGGCTTTGATACCCATTTTACTTTACAATGCTAGTTTTGGGTTAAATATGGACTGATAGCATTAAAGATTTCTCCATCTATTTGTCTCACTCTACATGCATACGAACCTCCAATTTTCCTATAAACTGGGTTTGAATCCCAGCCTGAGAAGTGAAAGCCCATGCTAGTTTTCAGGCTTCTGTATGGAATACCATGAATAGTCAGAGAGAATGGTTCTTTGGGCTTGTTGACATAAGATACAACATGGCCCTTAATACAGAACTAGTTGTTGCAAATGGGTTACCTCACGCAGGTGAACAGGTGATGACTGTGGGAAGTGGACCATGTCACGTCAGTGTGTTTCTGATGTGAGAGTTAAGTCATGCTAATTTGGCTAAACATGAGATGCAGCATTTTTGAAAGGCAAATGAGGGCAGGACTTATACACTTAATGGTAAGGTCCTGGGGAGTGCTGCTGAACAAAGAGACCTTGGAGTGCAGGTTCATTGTTCATTGAACGTGGAGTTGCAGAGAGATAGGATAGTGAAGAAGGCATTTGGTTTGCTTTCTTTGGTATGTTTACCACAAGCCAGACTTGAAGCCACATCTTTGTGAACAAGGTAATTGTGGTTTCCTTTGATTACTGAATGATAATCCAACAGGCTTTCCTTGAGAGATTTGCTATGCTTCATTAGAAAGAAAACATTGGCTTCACCCAAAAACTATGAGAATAAGAACAGGCCAGAGGGTGGAAACTCGGCAGAAAATAGCTCACCTCCTAAGTAATAAAAGCCTGCTTACTGTCTATAAGCACAAGTTACGACTGCAATGGAATATTCTTAGAACCTCTGAGGTGATCACCCAATTTATGTTAGAGTTTGTCTCTGGGCCAATAACTTTAATTTCATATGAAGTTACTAAGTTGGACATGCTTAGAGGATAAAACTCACAAGATTCCACTGGTCTGAACAAACAAAACTAATTTTACCACACAATGTTAGAACAATAAAACAATTAACATCCAGCATTAACTTGGGGTAACAATATGTTAATAAACAAATGGTGGTTAAACACGCCACAGACTGCACTTTACTGGCTAGTGCAGTCAAGACAGACCCTGTGGGTCACCAAATTTCATTAAGACTTTGTCACTTTTACAAGGGATTTGAATTCTTCACATCAAGATCTGGCTTCAGAACCCCCTCCCACCTTATCTGCTTCAAACTGCCCATATCTTGATATTTCAATCTTTTCTTCCAAGGCTAAGTTGCACAGGTGGCATGGTGGCTCAGTAGTTAGCATTGCTGACTCACAGTGCCAGAGATCCAGGGTCGATTCCAGCCTTGGGTGAGTGTCTGTGTGGAGTTTGCACATTCTCCCTGTGTCCGTATGTGTTTCCTCTGGGTACTCTGGTTTCCTCTCACAATCCAAAGATGTGCGGGTTAGGCAAATTGGCCATGCTAAATTGCCCATAATGTTCAGGGATGTGTAGCTTAGGTTCATTAGTCATGAGAAATGTAGCGTGGTAGGGGAATGGGTCTGGGTGGGTCACTCTGCGGAGAGTCTGTATGGACTTGTTGGGCCAAAGGGCCTGTTTCCACACTGTAGAGATTCTATGTGGCCTCCTTTGAGCACCTATCTGCCAGCAGAAATTAAGCTTTTGGAAAGCAGTTAGTTTCACAGAGATGTTACTGAATTTAGTGAAGCTATAATCTTTCTCAGATGCAATAAGTAAATACTGATTGTGAGCTTTCTTCACTACACTCTCGGCTGTACTGAACTATTAGTGACTGCCAAGGACTGCTCCTGTTTTTGCTTAATCACTCTCCCAGTTTCATCCCAGCGAACTCACAGATAAATTGAAACCAAAGAATGTCTTTAGGCTCCACCCATCTTTGGGATGATATATCCGTTCTGAATGACTGTGCTTTTACAGGCTTCAGTGTTCGTGAAATGGTTTTTAATCTCGTTTAGCTCTAACTCCAAAACAATTTCTTTGAACCTTCATTACTGCAGTCTTTGTAAAGCCATGTCTCCACTTAAGTAAGTCAGCTACAGATTTTATAGAGCGGCAACACAGTGGTTCAGTGGTCAGCACTGCTGCCTCACAGTGCCAGGAGCCCAGGCTCGATTCCAGCCTTGGGCAATGGTCTGTGTAGAGTTTGCATGTTCTCCCCATGTCTACACGGGTCTCCTCCTACAGTCCAAAGATGTGCAGGTGAGATGGATTGGTCATGCTCAAGTGTCCAGATTGTGCAGGTTAGGGAGAACCCAACTTTCCCTGAGGCACCAGATATAGAAGCCTTTCTGGACCAGAGAGTCCAGATCACAGTGGAGGCTGGCATATTATTATGGGAAGCAAGAATGATTATCCAAGCAATCACTTCACCAGGATCATCCAGGCGTTTCCAAGATGAAGATGTTGGTGAGAACTTATGTCTGGTGGCCAGGATTGGATGCTGACATAACTGCATTGGTGGGACAGTGCCCAGAGTGCCAGCAACAACAAGAATTACCGTCAGGTCCCCAACATACATTGGAATGGCCAGGTAAATACTGGACTCAGTTACACGTTGACTATCCAGGTCCTTTCGTGGGCTCAATGTTCTTAGTCATTGTGGACGCCCACTCAAAGTGGCTGGACGTGCATAGAGTTCATTTGTCAAACACGATGGAAAACCTGTCTGCATCTTTTGCAATACGCAGACTTCTGGAAGTGTTGGTCAGAGATAACAGGCCATCGTTTACCAGTTGGGATTTTGAGTATTTCTTGAAGGTGCTTGGTAGTCATCATGTAAGGACAGCTCTCTGCCATCAATCATCCAATAGTTTAGCAGTCCAGTGAGCAGTTCAAATGTTGAAGGCAGGTTGTTAGAAACAGCCTACAGCTTCACTAGGCACCAAATTGTCCCAATTCCTATTTGAGTAAAGGACCACCCATCAGGCATCATTAGGGATAGCTCCAGCAGAGTTGCTAATCGGTAGAAGATGCTACACCAGGTTAATTCTGATCTTCCTGGACCTGGGGGGAGGATTAAACGCATCAGAATGCCAATGGCAGATGTAAGATTCCATTAAGCGAGAGAGGCAATTTACTTCAGGGCACGAAGATTGGTGTAGGAACCACGGCAATGGCTCTGCTTGGATAAGGGCATGGCCAACGTAAGGTCAGGTCTAGTGACGTATAAAGTTCAGGTAGGTGCAATGGTCCTGAGCAAGCACGTGGACCATATGAAAGTTGAAAACTCGCAAACGGTGTGGAAGCAAAATGTGCCTGGCCTCTCGACTGTCTTTCCAACTGTTTTAGAATCCATATGTTCTCCCTCTCCATCAACTTGGATTCTGAGATGGACATGATGGATGCTGCCGCCTCAGCAGAAGAATGAACTTCTTCTGAGACAGTCCGGGCACAAGAGGTAAGCTACACGCTGCCTGTATCTGAGACAAAGTTGGAGGAACCTGACCCTGTGCTAAAACACCTCAGGAAGGCCTACAAAAACAGCTATGTCCTCAGACTCCAGGATGGTGAGAGATGTAGCAATTGTAACAAGGTCAGCAAGATGAACCCTCATACAATATGAGTTCCCTGATTGGGGTTCTTAACCTGGTCCAATCAGGGAGCCCTGGCTAACAGAGATAAACCAGAATATCAGAGGTTCTGTTCACTCTGAGAGCTGGCTCTGAGGGAGCTGGATAAGTGTCAAGGATTCTCTATGTGTACATTTTGGGTGACTTGGTGATTAGTTTCTGTGGAGTTAATTGAGTTCCCTGTCTTCAATTCTCATTCCATTAAACTCAGATAGGTATCCTTCTGAATTGCCAACCATTTTAAGAGATCTGGTAATCACTAAACCCAATATTTTAAATATGTTACCTCTCTAAAGATCAATCTCTTAAAGCAGCATGACCTCAAAGACCTTCAAGAGCATTCAATCCATTTTCTATGATTAAACTTTAATTTCTAAAACTAAAAATGATATACTGAAATACATGAACCATGAATAATATATTTGCAACAACATTCTGTACATGCCCGGGTGAGTGCAGTTCCAATGACTCTTGATGAGCTGAATGCATTCTATTCTTGCTTTGAACAGAAGGTCAGTATAACGATATCACCTATCCCAACAGCCTCAGCTGTATCTGCACCCTTGGCCACCACCGCAGACGTCAGACTGGCCTTCTTGAGAGTGAATCCATGGAAAGCGACTGACCCAAATGGGGGCCTCTGGTGTGGACTCAGATCCTGTGCAGGCCAGCTGGCAGAGTATTTGCAGACATCTTTAACCTCCACTTATTCAATATGAAGTCCCCACCTAAGAACACCACCATGATCCTGGTGACAAAGCAATATCATGCAACATGCCTCAATGACTACTGTCCAGTGCTCTGAGCTCCACAATTATGAAGTGCTTCAAGAGGTTAGTCATAGCTCACATCAACTCCAGTCTCCCAGATTGTGTTGATCCCCTGCAATTCACCGACCGGTACAACAAGTTCATGGCAAATGCCATCTCCTGGTCCTACACACATCCCTGGGAGGATCTGGATAGTAAGGATACCTATATCAGGTTCTTACTTATTGACTAAAATTCCACCTTCAATGCCATAATTCCAAACAAGCTCATCTCCAAGCTCTGAGACTTAGGTCTCAGCTCCCTCCTCTGTAACTGGATCCCCAACTTCCTGTCCCATAGACTGCAATCAGTAAGAATAGGCAACAACATCTCCTCCACCATAGCCCTCAACACTGGTGCCCCACAAGGCTGCGTACTCAGCCCCTTTACTATATTCCTTATACACGCACGGCAGTCCGTGCCAAATCCATTTACAAGTTTGCTGACAACACATGATTGTAGGTCGGATCTCAAACAGTGGCGAGATGGAGTACAGTAAGGAGATGGAGTACTTGTCGCCATGGTGTAAAGACAACAATCTCTCCATCGACATTAGCAAAATGAAGGAGCTGGTCATTAACTTCAGGAAGTGAAACAGAGGGCACATCCCGGTCTGCATCAATGGTGCTGAGGTGGTGATGGTTGCAATGTCAAGTTCCTGGGAGTGACGATCACTAACAAACTGCACTGGTCCACCCATGTGGGCACAATGGTCAAGAAAGCATAACAAAGCCTTTATTTCCTCAGGAGGCTAAGGAAATTCAGCATGTCCACAAGGACTCTTAGCAATTTTTAGAGATGCATCCTATCTGGATGCATCACAGCGTGAACTGGCAACTGCTCTACTCAAGACCGCAAGAAACTACAGAGATTTGTGAACACAGCCTGGTCCATTTTTTTTTGTTATTCAAGGGGAAAGAAAAAGAAAACTCTCCTCCTCCAAAACATAGATTAGATTACATTACAGTGTGGAAACAGGC
>NC_057726.1:62405536-62482254 GCF_004010195.1 Chiloscyllium plagiosum | reverse complement strand
TCAGGAGCGTGGGACTGAAGTGCAGTCAAAAGCAGAGGAGAAGGTTCTCTACAAAACTGAAAAGAGAGTGCAAACACCCATACCCCGTACATACATGGTCCAAGGATTCCACAGCACCACAGAACAAGCAGTTGGGCTGGGAGTCTGTGAACCACCGCAATCTGCAGTTGTAGGGGACTGCTGCATGCAGCACCCTCTACCCCAGATCCCCGAGAGAAAGGGGGAGGACTCCCTCGTAGAGAGCCCTTCACTGGGAATCCCCAATGCCCGGTGGCAAATGGGCATGCCAAGGTGTGTCTGGCGTTGTATGAGGGAAAAGATGATGTGCAGCAGCAGTCTGTACAGGGCTCACTGTGTTATGTCCCTGAAGGGGAAAAATTAAAATTCCAGATGTGGCTCAGGTGTGGGGCACTGGCTCCCGCGAGAAGTACGGGACCTTGGGGCCAATGTGAAATTCCGTCCGGGCTGGGGTGAGTGCAGACGGGATTCCACCGCGCAGCTGAGCATCTTCCAACTAGTGCACTATGTCGGGTCCAAGCCCCGCCATCTTAAGGCGTCGAATGGCAGTGGCCACGAACCGTATGTCTACTGCTGCCCTGCTCGCTATATCCTGCGGCAGCATAGAGCCCAGACCCCTGCCACACAGCACATCTCCGACCCTGTTCACCCTCACTGCCCCAGCCCTCCCCTCTGACAGCCACGAACCTGCGAGAACGGATTCCTGAGCAACGGCTCCCTGACAACAGCCGCTAATCCTGTGATTCAACCATGTTCCTGATAGTGATCAGGTCCTGGTAAAAGACAGGCAACATCCTGAGAGCGACCTCCAAACTGTCACGGTTGATGAACAGGAGCTGCGTGTCGTTGTTGAGGTTACGCACCTGACAGAAAAAAAAACGTCGCCAGGGTGCACGACCTAGGAGGAGGCGCTACGTAAAGGTATCGCTGCAAAGTCTGAAGGTGGAAAGTCCCCGCCAGGGTATGAACGCACACCAGCGACTGACCACCCTCTTCAATAGGGAGACTCAGGACCTGTGCAGTGACCCAGTGTGTCTTTTTGTCACAGCCCAGTCCATTACGCAACCAGCCTTCCATCTTTTTTTTGTGAAACACAGTGAAAGACAACAGTGATACAAATCGTTAGTCAAGTTCCACCACCAGGAAGAAAGGAAACACTGGAGTGGCCAGTGACAAGCAATGCCCTTTTCATCAAAAGGCAAAGCTGCGTGATCAAAAATGTGAAGGGGAAGGCAGGGATTAAATCAAAATAGAGTTGGAGGGGGAAATGAAACTCTCCACTCCCTGCTGTGCCCACCTCTCCCTGAACAGCTCCCAGCCTTCCATCTATTGGCTCCATCTTTTCACTGCCTCAGAAAAGCAACCAACATCACCAAAGATCCCTCCCACAACTATTGTACACTTTTCCACCTTCTTCTAGTGGTCAGAAGATAAAGAAGTTTGAATACACATATGAATAGATTCAAGAACAGCCTCTTCCCCACTGTTATCAGACTTTGAACGCACTTCTCACATGGTAATACTCATCTCTCCAGCTGTGCACCTTCTCTGCGGCTGTAACACTGTATTCCACACTCTGTTCTGTCACCCTGATGCACCTTGTGTGGTACAATCTGTCTGCACAGCATGCAGAACAACACTTTTCACAATATTTCGGTACATGTGATAATAATAAACCAAATCAACTCAGGAGTTTTGATATCATCCAAGACAAAGCAGGCCCCTCAATTGGTAACCCATCCATCACCTTAACATTCTGCCTGATACAGTTTGTCAGCATGTGCTATACATTAAGAACCAGGTTTCTTAGACTGTACCTTCCAAACCCCTGCCATTTACCACCGAGAAGGACAAGGGCATCAGACGCATGGGAGCATCACCCTGTACAGGTTCCTTCCATCATACCATTCTGACTTGGAACAAGTTTGCTGTTCACTGTAACTGGATCAATTCCCTTCAAATGCCACAACCGCAGCATTCACAAAAGCAGCTCAGCTACTTGCACAGGGACAATTAGGGATGGACAACAAATGCTGCTTTGTCAATGATATTCACATCCCGCAAAGAAATAAAATCAAAATTATTGTGCTGTAATGTACATTGCTCTGCCGTTCGCTTTGCCAAACATGGGCTCACTGCCTGCATCCCCATGAGCATCAGAAAACAGTTAGCTTTGTGCCATAAACATGAATGTATCTCACTGCAAACATTGAAGACTGATACTTCATGTTGCAAAGATCCTGTCAATTCCATGATTTAAGTCCTCAGAATGAAGCTCAAACTTACAGTCCTGAAATGGCAAGTAATTAAAACTGTCGAGTCTCACTTCAACAGGCAGTAAGATGTTCATAAGCGTTTTTTTTCTGAATCATTTTCTTTCCATTACTTTATTTGTTGTTCTATATCTAATTTGACTGTAATTCATCCTAGTCCCCACTACTGCTTTGTTCCCTTCTCGATCCTTAATTTTAATTCACTTTATAGATGGATCATTGGATTTAATGTTCAGGTTGACCTTACTTGGGGGGGTTGTTATCAGTTCGACTTTTCAACAATTTGTGGCCAAACTAATGCTGTCACTAGTCACAGTTAAAAGTGCACCCTTTCCTTCTTTTATTTTTGTAGCCAGGACTTCATTCTCAGAGTAAGAAATTGTCACAAGGGAACAAAAGAGGGCCGAGAATGGGAAGGAAGGACTACTTCTACTTGTCCCCAATTTAAGTAACTCCCTTTAAGGGCTGCATGCCATAGATTTATGATATTTGCAAAAGCTCTTAACATTTTCTGTACCTATTAAAGTTAACACAAGTAACTGTTAAACCTTGATGTTTGAAGTTTCTGGTCATTATGAGTGTGGTGGGGGTACTGACTGATGGTGGTGAGGTGAGGGAGAAGTGGTATTGGAAAGAGGAGTGATAGCAATGAACACTGTTGCAGTTGCAGGGAAAGAGGAGTGAGCTTTGTGGGGAGGACGCAATTGAGGGGGACCAATGTTGTCAGTGCATGCAGTTTCATGGGTGTGTGAGGATAGTATTGCTGGGTTAAGCATTATTTGGAGGGAAGGAAGCAGTGTATTGGGAAAATGAGGAGGTGGTCAACATTGTGAATGTTAATTAGGGCATGGAGCAAGATGAGCATTGACATGGATAAGGGGGAAGAGCATTGTTAAGAGGAGATCGGGATCTAAGCATAATGGAAGGTATTGTGGAGGTGAGCCATGTCAGGAGAGATGCGAGGTGTGAATATTGTTTGGGGTGGGCATTGCTGAGAATGTGGGAGGTCAGTTAGAGGGTGGGTGGGTTGCTAGGTCTTCATGAGCAGCTCCTGCTGTTGACCACTGTCCTTCACCTCAGATTAACAGCAGGACAGTCCCAGGATAAATATCCAGGTAGGTATAAGCATAAAGCCCAGATCTCTACCACTGAGGATCCCTACAATGTGGAAAGAGGTAATTCGGCCCATCATGTCTGCACCAATTCTCCAAACAGCATCCCATTTGGACCCAGTTCCCCACCCCTCCCCCCATCCTATCCCTGCAACCCCACATCTCCCATGGCTAATTCACCTAACCTGCACATCCCTGGACTCTATGGGGCAATTTAGCATGGCCAATACATCTTTGGATTGTGTGAATAAACCACCGCACCCAGGGGAACCCAACAGACATGGGGAGACTGTGCAAACTCCACACAGTCACCCAAAGGCTGGATTGAACCCTGATCCCTGGTACTGTGAGGCAGCAGTGCTAACCACTGAGCCACCATGCCCAAGATCAGGGTCTGGGACATTCTTTGAAGCCCCTTGTCAGTGTAATTTTGCCCATTGTTCAGGTCACACCTTCCTCACACACTGATTTACAACAGCACCTGAACAAATGCCTCTGGTGTCACTATGAGATCGAGGTCAATGGGCTGATAGTTTGCAGTCAAGGGTGAAGATAGAGCTCAACTCCCTGATCTTGAATAAAGATCTGGCTGTTTCAATGTCAAAGGTTTCACCTCTGTCCTTGTGTTATTGAGTGTAGCTTGGTAAATGTGGGAAAGACTCACCCATAAGCCCAGAGCCCTCGCAGTATCTGATACACCAGCCATTGTCGGGCCTTCCTCTTCTTTCGAGGCATGATGTGAAGGTACCAGTGTTGGACTTGGGCAGACAACGTCAGAACACACACATCAGGTTCTCATGCAACAGGTTTATTTGAAATCACGAGCTTTCAGGGCAATGCTCCTTTGTCAGGTGAAGTGACTGATGAAGGAGCAGTGCTCTGAAAACTTGTGATTTCAAATAAACCTGTTGGACCATAACCTGGTGCAGTGTGACGTCTGACTTTATTTACAGGCACTAGGCCTGAACGCTGAAAGTGTGTGCAAATTCAGGCGGGTGATGACAATGTTAAAAAAAAACCTTTGAATACTGACTCTAACTCAAATGTGCGGGAAAATAACCAATGCACAATGCTTACCATGAGGCATTTCACTCATTCATTTCTGTTCCTTTGTTTTACTGATATTTATGATCTCTCTGTCACAACAGATATCTGGCTACTTAGTGGACAAAATGTCAGCTTCGGCAAGGCTAACAAAACAGTGAGGTGGAAAATGGGGACCTCACTCTCTGTAACACTCCAACTTGTTGGACTGTTTGTTACCACTGAATATAGGAAAAGAGAGAAAACAAAACCAGAGTAGGCCAATTAGCCTTCTGGGCCTGCTCCTCATCTCAACACGATCATGGTTGAGGAAACAGTTTCTATCTGTTCCCCTCCCCCTCCCCAAAATACTTTATTCATAAAATTTGTACCAAAAAAAAAATCCATTCCAATATTACAAAACTTGCAAGGAAATTCGGCTGGTAAAAGATAAAGTCGCCACAGTCCCAGAGGACCATCTGTCATTAAAGAGAGACGACGGTGGTCGGTTTAACCCGTGGGCTTGCTGCACTCCGTACCATTGCAAACATCTGACAGTGCCACAAGCCATGTGTGACCCGCCAGGATCGGTAAAAGAGGCGAGCTGGCAGAGGAGGGCTGAATCTCAGACTCTGGCGTTTTTTTTTCAATTCATTCGTCCGCGGCAGCCGCAGTAATCCCCGCCCTCTCGGCTCAGAGCTGCGGCTGCTGTGTGTGTGTGTGTGTATATGGGGAAGGTTAAGGTGGGCCGCACTGTGAATCCCTCTGAATCTCATTCCTGTGGGAACGGGGCAAGTCGAATATCCTGTGATCGTCTGCTCCATGTCTTGAGTTAATAATAGCAAGCGTTGTCAGCTGCTTCCCTTCACATCCTTCCCCTACTCTGTCTTAGAATAGCGCCTCCTGCTTCCTCTGCACAGAAGATAAATCCTGCAAATGGAAGGTTCTTAAGCCAAGACTCCCTCCACCGCGAGAGGCTTTATCTGTATATGTATTTTTGGAGGGAGCACGCTTTTATAACGGCTGACATGTAAGTGGGACGATTTTATATCCTCTTTCCCACCTCCAAATAAAAAGTCCCAGATCGGACATTTTTGTCCAGGCACTGTCGCTCTTCTTAAGAAAAGTGATATTTTCAGATATGTCTGGGGCAGTTTGTGGGGGAGAATTCTGCGGCAGGTGGGATTACAAAGAGTGCTAAAATCGGCTGAGGGAGAGCCAGCATCGATCGTTCAGTGTGTGAGAGAGAAAGGGACTGTTTATTGTGGGGAATGATTCCCGCTCTGTACTGTATGAACGGCATTGTCTAACAGTCTGTTAATTGGACAGTCAGCAGGCGGGCCCATTGTCAGACCCGCCTTCACACACTTTTGCCACAGAGTTCACTCTGATTCTGATTGTCCGCCGTCCTTTGTTTACCAAGGAGCGGTGCAGATGCTGAAATGATCTGGCAAGCGGAGCAGTGTAAGTTTATGTTTTGCTTGTCTGTGCTTTGTTTACCTGCTCCCCATCCCTTCACCATCCCTGCTTCTATTGTTTGTTCCTGACCCACCCAGTGTCTGAGATTGACTCGGTGGCCGGAATTGAGGAGCAGTTGTCAAGTTGCAAGCAAAGGCGATGACCAGGGCTCCGACAGACTGATGTATGTTTGTGGAATCCGGAGTCAGGGCAAAATCAACGCCCAATGTTATTGTCTGCCCAGCTTTGAAAGGGTTCAAAAAGCTCTCTATTTCCACATTGTTTCAGCAAAAAAGTACTATTCTATTCTATATGATGTCGACTGACAGATCTCAGCAATGCCTAAACTACGGGTCGTAGAGTGGCAAGTTCGGGTTCGTGATTTTGAAAGAGAGAGAGAAAGATTTTCAAAAGATTTATGTAGTTGAGTCTACAATTAAAGATACACAAATACTGGTACTCGGGATTCAATCCTCTCTACCAGGGCATTTACATCCAGAAGTATGGTATGTGCAATCTGAATATGTACAAAATGTTTTTTAAAGTGCAAGAATTTATTTAAAAATCCAGAACATACAATATATGCAATCTGAATATGTATAAAACCTTTTTAAAAATTCAAAAAAAAAACAGAGCATGCAGTACGTGCATTTTTAAAAAATCAAGATTTTATTTAAAAATTCAGAACATACAATATACAAATTTTTGGAAAAAAAAAGAATTTATTTAAAAATTCAGAAGAGTCAGTAGGTTGCAATCTGAATGTGTACAAAACGGTTGATTTTTTTTATTTAAAAATTTCATGAATAATGCTCAACATTTCTGGAATTTCGGATCTTCAAAAGCCCACAGTCCGTCTGGAGTGCTGAACTGAAGGATAGAGAACAGCTTATTAAAACAAAGAGCAGAACAAAGGAAATGGGGAGGGGGCGTGGGAGACAGCGCTAGTGCGGACACAAGAGGAAAATGGAATTTCCCAAGAAATGCTTCAGTAGCGGTTCGGAGGGGGTTACGTTACAAGGACGGGCGAAGGAATGAGGGACTGAACAGCTGGAGGAGGCACAGAATATGAGAACAGTGCAAGATTGATAGAACAGTCGAAATGGTAAGAGCGAGAGAGATTTGATCCGGGCTTGAGGGCAGAAGATGTGCTCATCCCAACAATCTCCGAATTTGTGTGCAAAGTAAAGGAGATCACACTCTGCAGGCTCTGCCATATTACAGATTGGAGAAAGTCACGGTAGGCAAGCAGATAGTGCAGTTCCTGTCACTCGCACGGGAAAGCGCCTGGGCTATAATAGAAGCTGGGGTGGGAGAATGATCTAAGAGTTTCGCATGGGGATTGGTGCTATTTGAATGCTGGCGCTGTGTAAATGCAGGATATAACGGAAGAAGGTTGGCCGTATGTAGAGTTTGATGGGGATAGAAGATTTGTTCTTGCGGTGCAAAACTGCTCCCATCCCACTGTCTGGCATCCAAACCACTCCCTGAAAACAGAGACTGAGCAAAGTTTCTATTCTCTCTGGTGAGCCTCTGGTACTATCTTTCTGAAAAGGTGCTAGCAACTTGAGTCTTTGAGTAGATAGAGTTTTGAGATTACAATCAAGGCCCGAGTGTCTGTTTTGTACTTGGCTCCACTTTCCAGCCTGCTCTTTCTATCCCTACTGAGTTAGAACCTGGAAACAGGCCATTTAACCCACACCCACCCTCTGAAAGGCATCCCAATCAGACCCAAGCCATCCCTGTGACTTTGCATTTCAACCTAGGCTGCACCTCCATGGACACTACAGGCCAATCAACCTTAGCCACACATCGTTATGACTGTGGAGGAAACCCACATAGAAACATGGAGAACGTGCAAACTCCATACAGACAGTAACCCAAAGCTAGAATCGAACGTAAGACAGCAGTTACAACCACTGAGCCACCATGCTGCCCATTCCTTGGAAGTCCAATGATCTGTTTATCTCAGTTCGAAATATATTAGGTGATGCCTGCAATCCAAGTATTATCGTCCCTTAAATATGGAGACCAAAACTGCACACCACTTTCCAGATAGTCCAGATAGAAAGATGTTGTACAGCTTCTCTTCCAATCTGGCTGTGATTAAAAACCAACATGTGATTTGTCTTCCAAATGGCTTGTTGTACCTGCATTCTGATGTTTTTACACTGCAGGAACAAGTGCACACAGGTCTATCTAGATGTCAACTGTTACAATTTTCATGCTTTTGGGGAAAAAAAACCTGCCTTTCTATTCGTAAAACCAAAGTGAATACCCTCCTCTCTTAACATAATTATACTCAATCTGTCATCTTGTCCACATGCTTAACATACATGCAATTGTCAAGGTGAAAGTGGGGACTGCAGATGCTGGAGATTAGAGTTGAGAGTGTGGTGCTGGAAAAGCACAGCAGGTCAGGCAGCATCCGAGGAGCAGGAAAATCAAAGTTTCAGGCAAAGGTCCTTCATCAGGAATGAGGCTGGGAGAGTAAGGGGGTGGAGAGATAAATGGGAGAGGGGTGGGGCTGGGGGGGGGAAGGTAGCTGAGAGTGCAATAGGTGGTTGGAGGTGGGGGTAAAGGTAGTAGGTCAGAAGGGAGGGTAGAGTGGATAGGTGGGAACCATACTTGTAGCATCAGTCAATATCTTGCTCTCTGTTTCTTTGGATAAGTCATTAATATTGTCCACTGTACCAAATGTGGTCATAATCTATGAGGTTTTGTTGCTCATTTAGCCCCCTTCTGGTTTTTCAAGAGTTCAAATTTAAAAATAACCAACAGCAAAGTTTTAGTCTTAAAAATGATAAAAGGTTATTTTATTGCACAACTATTGTTGAATGGTATTGAGTAAAAAGTGTTCAATTTATTCACCCCCAAACAGGTACAAAGATTAAAAATAGGTCTAGATAAGTGACACTTATAAGGATGGAAATAAGATCAGCCTATTATCATTGCAAGCCTGGGTTGATTGAAGGTTTTTCTTTCCAACGTGAAAGGGTTGCAAATTTGAGGTCAGAATTCAGCCGCCACAATGCCTTCTGTATTTGAATAGTTGGAGGTTTATTGTCAGAGGTACTGCGTGGAAGAGAATGCTCCTTTTATTTTGCTTCTGAGGCATCCAGATTGATAGACTATTTCAATAAGACAGATCTTAGCTGGTTTGTGATTTTCCATCTTCCCGTCCAAAACTCTTTCTCTCTGATTTTGTTCCTCAGAATTCTTCTTGGAGTTCTGATGAAATGATGTCTCACATAGCTTGGCTTTATCACAACCAAAGCAAAATGGCTGCTAAGTTAACGTTTGTAGTATTTTTCCACAAAACAAAGTCACTTATACTGCAGTTCCCTCACGTTTCTAAATGTTTATCACTTTTAAGAGCAAACATGTACCAAAATATAATAAAATGTGATACAATGTTAAGCAAGTGAAACTCTCAGATTCCCTGTGTCAAATATGGTTCAGTGGCAGTGTTCTTGGCTCATGAGCTAGAGGTTTCTGGGGTTAAATCCAACTCTCCAACTTGAGTACCTAACCCTGTGTGTCACTTGAGAGAACACTGCACCAACTAGGAGATAGTGAGGACTGCAGATGCTGGAGAGTCAGAGTCGATAAAGTGTAGTGCTGTATAAAGCACAGAAGGTCAGGCAGCATCTGAGCAGCAAGAGAGTCAATTTTCCAGGCATAACACTTAATCAGAACTGGGGAGGGGAACGGTGGCTGAGAAATAAAAGGGGGGGGTGGGGCTAAGGGAAAGGTAGGAAGTGATTGTGATGGGTCAGTGAGAAGTGTGGAGCAGATAGGTGGGATGGAAGATGGACAGGTAAGTCAGACCAAGAGGGCAGAGCCGAGTCGGAGGGTTAGATCTGGGATGGGGTGTGGGGAGGGGAGATTTGGAAACTGGCAAATTCGATATTGAGGCCGTGTGATTGTAGGCTCCTGAGGTGGAAGAGGAGGTGTTCCTCCTCGAGTTTTCAGGTGGCCTTGTTTAGGTGGTAAAGGAGGCCCAGAATGTCATGAGGGGGAGTGGGATGGGGAGTTGAAATGGATGGCCACTGGAAGGTGGGGATGGTTGGTGCATACAGACCAGAGTTGTTTTCTGAACCATTCTGTGAGTCCTACCTGTCCATCTTCCTATCCACCTATCTCCTCCACACTTTCCACCGACCTATCACCATTACCTCCTACCTTCACCACCTATTGCCATCCCACCTACCTTTCCCCTAAACCCATTTATTTCTCAGCCCCCTTCCCCCTCCCCAGTCCTGAAGAAGGGTCATGCCCGAAACGTTCACTCTCTTGCTTCTCAGATGCCACCTGACCTGCTGTGCTTTTTCCAGCACTACACTTTTTCAACATAGGGCACTGCACCATCAGAGTTGCTAACTTTTGGATGAAAGGTGAAATCAGAATTCTGCCTGACCTCTGTGTTGGGTGCAAAAGATACTGTGGTGCTATTCAAAGAAGACCAGGAGAGTTCTCAGTTGCCCTGGTCTATATTCATCCCTCAACAGATACCTAAAGCACATTAGAAATTGAGACCCTTCTTCTTTTTATTCATTTGGGGGGGGCATGCTGGCTATCCAGCATTTATTGTCCATCCATAGCTGTCCTTGAACTGGGTGGCGTGGTAGGCCATTTCAGAGGGCAGTTGAAAATCAACCACATTGCTGCGGGTCTAGAGTCACATGTAGGCCAAACCAAGTGAGGATAGTAGTGAACAAGATGGCGTTTTCCAACAATTGGCATTGGTTTCATAGTCATCAGTAGATGCTTAACTCCAGACTTTTTTTATTGTTGAATTCATCACATGGAATCATCTGCCATGGCAGGATTTGAACCCTGGTCCCCAGAACATTAGTTGAGTCTCTGGATTAATAGCCCATTGATAATACCATTAGGCCATCGCCTCCAAGTACGAGGGCTGTGTGGAATTCAGTAGAGCCACGAGAACAAGATCAAATGTAATGGAGCCTAAGTGATAACAAAACCTTCTTTATGAAGGTTGAAAATGATATATTGTGTTTGCTATGATGACAAGGCACTAGAAAAGTGGAAGGTTATTCATGGTAGCTGCCCCAAGGAAGGCTTCCATTATCAGAGAGATCAGCTTTAAAAGGAATTTTGAAAAGCACATCAGACTTGATCTTTCTGAATCAGAGCTTTTTGCAGAACAAAGAACAAAGAAAATTACAGCACAGGAACAGGCCCTTTGGCCCTCCAAGCCTGCGCCGATCCAGATCCTCTACCTAAACCTGTCACCTAATTTCTAAGAGTTTGTATCTCTCTGCTCCCTGCCCATTCATGTATCTGCCTCGATACATCTTAAATGATGCTATCATGCCCGCTTCTATCACCTCTGCTGGCAACGTGTTACCGACATAATTGCAGCATGTGGAGCCATTGATTTTCATTAATACATCATAGCCATTTCCAGCCCATTATATACAATGAAGAGCAAGATATTATTAGTAGCCAAACAAATGTCTGATAGTTTGAGGGAACAGAGCATTTGTGGACTGAATACCAGTCATCATTAGCTATCTGCATCAAAAATAATTATGAGCCCTTTCTCCTGCCTCTGTTAATCACAGAGAGCCAGTCACATTTCACAAATGAACTCAGCAACTTTGTGTTCTACTAACTATGGATTCAGATCTGTTATCTCTCTCCTAGTCCAGGATTTTTTTTTTGATGTAATTAGTTGACAGCTTTTGATAAGAGATTTCTCCCCATATTTTTTATGTTGTAGTTGGAAAATAAAATTCTCCAATGTCCAGTGTGTGGCTTAAAGACTAACTTAAACTCTCATCTCACCCAGTATTTTCTTAACAGCAGTTTGACTTGAAGGCCTGATAGGCATACATTCTGCTGTACATTGTCTTCATTAAATAGTCTATAGCACAATGTACTGTGAGAAACCTATATCTGTCCACGTCCATGGTCTATACTATAGCTCATCAAGGAGCAGTAAAGAGATCAGGAGCGAATTGCAGCGAGAACTTTACTTATCGGTTGGGGAAGTAACTGTGTAATAAGCAAAGGGTTGGAGACAAAAAAAAACTGCAAATGCTGAAATCCAAAATAGGCAGGCCTGAAGAAGGGCTACACCTGAAACGTTGACTTCTCACCTCCTGATGATGCCTGGCTTGCTGTGTTCTTCCAGTCTCCTGCCTGTCTATAATGAGCGAAAGGAGCAGGAACTCCTTAAATGTGCACAATAATAGTTTTCATCAGTGTACTTTCAGCCCAATGAGGAAAGAATGAGTGATAGACCCAGTTTGGGAAATTACATGAGACGAATGGCATATATTTCTTTGGAGTGTGTTTTGGACACAGTGGTCAAACTGTTACAGCACAGAAACAGACCCTTCGGTCCAACCAGTCCATACTGAACATAATCCCAAACTAAACTATTCCCACCTACTTGCTCCTGGCCCATATCCCTCCATGTACTTATCCAAATGTTTCTTAAAAGTTGCAATTGTACCCACATCCACCACTTCCTCAGGATGTTCATTCCACACGTGAATCTGAACCTTAAAAAAATGTGCCCCCTAGCCTTGAACCCCCCCCCCCCCATCTTAGGAAAAGGAAAATTACCATTCACTCCAGCTATACCTCTCACTATTTTATAAATTTGTATCAGGTAGGCTCTCAACCTCCTACAGTCCAGTGAAGAAAGTCCCAGCCTACCCAGCCTCTCTTTATGACACAAACCCTCTGTACCCAGCAACATCCTGAAAAATCTCTCCAGCTTGATGTTATCCTTCCTAGATAGAGTAGCCAAGGAAAGTACAAAGAAATTCAAATGTGGAAGTATTCAGATGGGAGCAGGGTGAATTTTACTGAGTTGAAAAGGGATCTGGATTGGAATTGAAAATGATCAAGTTTGACAGTAAATGAGCAATGGGAGGTCTTTAAAGAGGATGAAGTTGTGGGAACAGGACTTTGGGAAAGATGTCAAAGCTTTAAAGTGGGTACGGAGAACAATTACTGACATGCTATCAGGGGATGAGGATCTTCAGTTGTGTGCAGATGGAGTAAATAAGGTGAAGCAATTTCTAGTGGTACTATCCAGAGGATACAGAATTCAGGTTGACTAATGAACCCAATGTGACAGGAAAGAGCAATAAATATAAAGAAGTTCTTTGTTGTGATTTGGAAACAAAATTGGATAGTTTATTCACAGTGTGGGAATGGGCATGATAGGCCAATTTGGTTGCCTTTTAGAGTTATAGAGATGTACAGCACAGACACAGACTCTTCGATCCAACTTGTCCATGCAGACCAAATATTCTAAATAAATCTAGTCCCATTTGCCAGCACTTGGCCCATGTCCCTCTAAACCTTTCCTATCCAGATGCCTTTTAAATGTTGTAATTGTACCAGCCTCCACCACTTCCTTTGGCAGCTCATTCCATACATGTACCACCCTCTGCGTGAAAAAGTTGCCCCTCAGGTCCCTTTTAAATCTTTCCCCTTTCACCTTAAACCCATGCCCTCTGGACTCCCCCACCCCGTGGAAAAGACCTTGTCTATTTACCCTATCCATGCCCTTCACAATTTTATAAATTTCTATTAGGTCACCCCTCAGCCTCTGATGCTTCAGTGAAAACAGCCCCAGCCTATTCAGCCTCTCCCTCTAGCTCAAACCCTCCAACCCTGGCAACATCTTTGTAAATCTTTTCTGAACCCTTTCAAGTTTCACAAAATCATTCCTATAGGAGGGAGACCAGAATTGCACGAAATATTCCAAAAGTGGCCTAACCAATGTCATGTATAGCCACAACATGACCTCCCAACTTCTATACTCGCTGGTCAGACCAATAAAGGAAAAGATACCAAACCTCTTCTTCACTATCTTCTCGATCTGTGACTCCACTTTCAAGGAACTGTGAACCTGCACTCAAGGTCTCTTTGTTCAGCAACACTCCCCACTCCTTACCATTAAGTGTATAAATCCATTTTGATTTGCCTTTCTAAAATGCAGCACCTCACATTTATTTAAACTAAACTCCATCTGCCACTCCTTGGCCACTTGGCCCACCTGATCAAGATCCTGTTTGTTCTGCATCATTTCAAAATTCAATGAAATAAAAAAAATTGAGGTCATTCACATCCCAACAATAAAAGGGGAGGTGATGACTAAGCGATATTATTGCTGGACCATTAATCCAGAGACCCAGCTAACATTCTGGGAATATGTGCTCAAATCCCATTGTGGCAGATGGCGACGTTTGAATTTAATAATAAATCTGGAATGAAGAATCTAATGATCGTGACAACCGTTTCCAATCATTAGGAAAATCCCAGCTGCTTCTCTAATGTCCTTTAGGGAGGGAAACTGCCATCCTTACCTGGTCTGGCCTCCAAACCCACAGCAATGTGGTTGACTTTTAACTGCCCCCTGGGCAATTCGTGATAGGCAATAAAACCTGGCCGAGCCAGCGAAATCCACATCCCATGAATGAATAAAAACAGCACAACACATATAGTGGGAAACCTTTGGGTTGAATTATCTGAATACTTTTTGCATCTCAATGTTTTTGTTTATTGTTAATGGTGCTGGAAGTGGATACGATCCCATCATAATTTTGTTTAATTAATTTTCAGCCAATTCAGCACCAGGTATTTGGTTCTTACTTTGACTTCCAAATGGAAATACAGCTTTGTTACTTCCTAACAGAATTGACTGAAGGCCAAATCATGGTCCTCAGACAGTCACACAGTTTTGACTGGGACTCTGGGTCCCCCTCATTGTTGAAGTATCAAAGCTGCGTTAGTTCAATAGTGAGAATTTGGGAAGTGACCGGAAATAAAGCTCCTAACAGCTGGTGCAGTGCTAAAGCCAGCAGCAAGCAGCCTCCTCCAAATGTAGACTTGTCAGGACAGAAGCAGATTTTAAATTTAGATCACTTGGACTGCAGTCAAATGTAAATCAGCACACCTCTTATTGAAACATGTGTTTTTCTTAACTGGTTGAATAACTGCATACTGTTTATGCCACTGTAGATATCTCCTCTTTCAAGACATTCATTTTTGGCCCACGCTTTTGACGTAATAATGTCAAATTTAGTGTCGAACTTTTATATCGGATATAATGCACAGAAACCAGCCATTTGACCCAACCAGTCCATCCTAGTGTTTCTGCAGGACTGAAGTGTTCTCTTTGGTGGAGACAGGGGTGCGGTGACAATGTCACTTGACTAATACCTAGACGTCTGCTCTGGAAATACAGGTTCAAACCCTACCATGGGATTTAAGTTCAATTAATGAATAAATCTGGAATTAAAAGTGAGTCATAGAGTCATAGAGATGTACAGCGTGGAAACAGACCCTTCAGTCCAACTCGTCCATGCCGACCAGATATCCCATGCCCTCTAGCTCTGGACTCCCCGACCCCAGGGAAAAGACTTTGCCTATTTATCCTATCCATGCTCCTCATGATTTCTCAGTGATGGTGACCATGATACTACCATTGGTTGTTCCAAAAAAACCCATCTGCTTCACTGATTCACTTTAGACAAGAAAATCTACCATCCTAACCTGGTTAGGCCTCCATGTGAGTCCAAGTTTCCAATGCGATTGAAATTTAAATGCCCTCTGAAATAGACTTGCAAGTTGCTCAATTCAAGGACAATTAAGGCTTGACCTTGCTGTTGATGCCCCACATCCCATGAAAGAATAAAGAAAATGAAAATGCTCCCTTGAAGGGCCTTGAGCTGTTCTGCTGCATCAGAGGTGCTGTGTTAATTGTTGTTGTAAAATACAACACAGCAAGACCCAGCGAGGCAAAGGAATTACCTTTCGATAATCTACGTATGTACATGTTGACCTGCCAGTATTTGAAATACACTTTACAAGTATTTGAGAATAGGATGTTGCATAAAGTCAAGCGGATTAGACCACAATCCACAATGCATTATCCTGCTGGTGAGACAGAGATGGCCATGATTCGACATGGGGACTTCCTTCTCATGCACTGTAACTTTTGTGAGCCCTTGCTGGGAGACAGCATGGAGGCCCAATTTGAACCCTTTGTCTCAGTGCCATAGGAAGTTAGCCACACCCGGAGGATTTCCAGGGTCTGCTGTGTGCTTCCCTTTTAAGACTCTGAAGTCTATTTGCTTTGGAGTTCTCATTTTGCTGTCCAGTTACAGAATGGAACCTGCAACTACCACAGTAAGGTCAGAGAAGCGTTAACTGTTTTCCGCTCTCCGCAAATACCTGCTGGGTATTTCCAGCGCTTCCTGTTTTTATTTCATGTTACCAGTACCTGCGAAATTTTGCTTTTGTGAAAGACAGTCAGTTGTCTCATTATTGCTAAGTGATCGGGAGTGATTTCTGAAACTGACACTGAGCCACTTTGCCAGATGGTCAATTTCAGTCTCTAAAACAGTGCTAAAGATTCCAATCATGTAGCCTTCCTACAGCCTTCTTGCAAAATATTGACGAGCAAAGCCTCTGATTCAGCGTGGCTCAGTGACTTTCTGGAGGAAGGCTTGTGTTGGAAGGCCATAAAACCTAGTTATAATGTCCACAGACTTTAATAAAACCAATGTGTAATCCAGCACAAGGATATCTGGCTTTCTGGGGTATTGGAGGAAGCTTTGGTGTATTTTTAACTTTAATCATGGACCGAGGTCATAGTTTCCAGCTCATTTTAAGATGGCCAATTCCACTTCCTTGGGCAGGAAGTGAGGTGTCAAGTTAAAGTGGATGTTGACTCAGTTTCACAGAGGACGTGATTTCATTTCATTTCTTCCATTTGTGCAGAGGGGTAGATCGTTAAAGTTCCACATCCCAAAATACTGCCTCCTGGCCTCGGCGATGGTGCTTGACCCAACGGCTCAGGCCTTGGCTGGGCCTCAGAAGAACAAGAGGGCGGGTCCGGCCAAAGTGCTGAAGAAAGCAGCCGAGAGAAAGAGCAGCGAGAAGAACGGGGTCTGCTCGCAGAGCAGCCCTGCTGCTCCACAGGCGGAGGGGCCTTTAAGGACTGCGTCACAGACTACGGGGTCGCTCACTTGCAGCCTAAAGGTCAACCGGGCCCTCGGAGCAGGATCGAGCCTTGTCGGTAATGGACACTGCAGCTGGATGAGGCGAAGCGAGAGCTCGTACAGCGTTAACAGCATGGGCTCTGATTGCCCCAGGACCAGGATCAGGAACGCCACGTCTCTCCCGCACATAGCTAGGTACAGTGCCCGAGAGCCACCACCCGTTAAAAGCCCCTGCCTCTTGGTGGCGCTGCGACCAATAAATGTCGACAAAGAGAAAGAGCTGTTCTTCCAGTCTAACTACACCTACAATCCTCAGTTTGAGTACTGCGAGCCCCTCAGCAGCAGCATCATGAGCAAGTACAGCGTGGCCTCTGATCGCTTCATTGAACAGGTATGAACTTCTTCTCAAGTCACTAGAGTCATTGAGTCATAGAGATGTACAGCACGAAACAGACCCTTCGGTCCAACCTGTCCATGCCGATGAACTATCCCAACCCAATCTAGTCCCACCTGCCAGCACCCGGCCCATATCCCTCCAAACCCTTCCTTGTAAACCTCCATAAGGTCACCCCTCAACCTCCGACGCTCCAAGGAAAAAAGCCCCAGCCTGTTCAGCCTCTCCCTGTAGCTAAACTCCATTACTTCCACACTTTGGCCAGCTCTAGACTTGACTGTCCAAAAACTCTCTCGGCCCAACCCATGCTCTCTAGTTTTGTACTCCCCTACCCTGGGGGAAAAGACCTTAATGATTTATCCTGTCCAAGCACTTCATGATTTTATAAACCTCTGTAAGGTTACCCCTCAGCCTCTGATGCTTTCTATGCATTTCAGCTCATTGATGAATCTTGCTGCCCACTTCCTAACTTACACCATGTCCCGTTCAGCCTTCGACCTTGCTCTCACTGACCCACATTGGCTCCAGGTCTGTCAACACCATAACTTTCAAATTCTCCTTCTTGCGCTCAATCCCTCCACAACGTTCATAGAGTCATAGAGATGTAGGGCATGGAAACAGCACCTTTGGCCCAACCCGTCCATGTCGACCACATATTCTAAATTAATCTAGTCCCAATCACTAGCATTTGGCCCATATCCCTATAAACCCTTCCGAATTATATACCCATGCAGGTGACTTTTAAATGTTATATTTGTTATAGCCTCCACCACTTCCTCTGGCAGCTCATTCCGTACACGCACCATCCTCTGTGTGGAAAAAGTTACCCCTTAGTTCCCTTTTAAATCTTTCCCCCTCACCTTAAACTGCACCTTCTAGTTTTGGACTCCCTTGCCTTGGGAAAAATACCTTGGCTATTCATCCTTTCCATGCCCCTTATAATTTTATAAATTTCAATAAGGTCATTTCTTGACCTCTGAAGCTCCAAAGAAAGTAGCCGCAGCCTATTCAGCCTCTCCCTTTAGCTCAAACCTTCCAACCCTGGCAACATCCTTGTAAATCTTTTCTGAACCCTTTCAAGTTTAACAACATCATTTCCTGTAGCAGGGCGACCAGAATTGAACACAGTATTCCAAAAGTGGCCTTACCAATGTCCTGTACAGCTGCAACATGACATCCCAACTCAATGCATTGAAGTGTACCAAATGCCTTCTTCACTACAATGTTGGCCTGTGACTTCAATGCTCCAATTCTCTCTACCCTCCTCCAGTTCAACAATTTTTACTGATCTTTGAATTTCCCTGATTCTGGGCTTCTGTGTGCCTCTAAATACCAATGCTCCACCTTTCAGACTGAGCTGAATTCCCTCCGTAAGCTTTGTCCTCTCCCCATTTTAAGACTTTTCTTCCAACTTACCTATTTTGTTTTATCACCTGTCCTCATAGACTTTTATGTATCATTCTGGTGATGAGTCACTGGACCTATAATGTTCACTCTGCTTTCTTTCTCCACAAGTCCTGCCAGACCTGCTGAGTTTCTCCAGCTATTTCTGTTTCCTTCCAGATGTTTTTTTGTGTGTAATCTTATTTGCTGATCTGGTGAAAGACCTTGGAAATGTTTACTATATACAAACAGAGTTAGGCCACTCAAGCCCATTCTGCCATTCAATACAATCATGGCGGACAGAGCACAGCAATGCCTTTTGCCCACCCCATCCCTGTACACTGGTAGTCAGAAATCTATCAATTCCTACCTCAAGCATATTCAAAATGAGCTTTCATTGTGATAGAGATTACAGTACAGGCACTATATTAATTTATGTTGCTGTTTTAGTAGTGTGCTTGCCATCAGCTGTGTAAGAACTGTGTGAATGCCTCAGGAAAACAAAGTCAATGTAAAAAATTCTGATGGCAAATTGGGCATATGGCATCGTCTGGTATGGTACTAGTTTCCGCAGGTCAAGAAGATAGCAGGTTCTGTACTGTTTGGCTATACGCCCTGCTGGGTGATGGGTCGAGGGAATGAGGTTCTGAGATGGTGTTTACAATTGGGCTGCAGTTGTCTGCAGTTTCTACCTCGGTTTACATTAGCACCATCTATCCGATATTTTGTGGCTCATTTGGATCTGTCAGTCTGCAGTTTCGCATATGATTCAATTGGACAATTAATTCCAAACTGCAGTCTGTAGAAAATTTTGTACTGCCAGGACAATTAGATTTGCTGCCTATCGCTGATCATAGGTTGGGTTTAATGGGTTTAGTTTATCAACTTTAATTTTCTTTGTGCTGCTCTGAAGGCTGAGTCATGGAAAGATTGAGGTTCACCCTGATGCTGAATAAAGCCAAATTTAGTCCTTGATCTTTGCCCTGTTCAAAGCACATGACCGGGTTATCGGTGGCGCAACTACAAGTGATATTATTGTCCTTTGGTTTGCCACGTACAGTCCATTTAAAAATAACAATTAAATAGTAGAGTCAAAGGGCAGATTCAGAAATATTTTTTTAACAAAACAATATTACCAAGGTAAGTTATTGCATTGAAGTGATGATACAGGTCTTATATTTAATTCAATTTTACATGCATATGCCTTTATGTATTTTATTTCTGCTTGTATCTTTTACTACCATTATCCATCTCCATTTTTCCCTCTCAAATTTTTTCGTTTATTCCTTGCTCTCCCGCTTCCCCAACAACACCCTTCACCCCAATCCAACTTCGCTTTCTCTGTCACAATCTCTGTTTAACTAAAAGACCATAAAGCCATAAGCTGTAGGAGGAGACGTAGGCCATTCAGCCCATCGGGTTTGCACATTACCTCATTGCAATATACTGCATTTCCAATATTATAACACTTCAAAACAACTTCATTTGTTGGAAAGTGCTTGGGCATACCTCAGGTTCCTAAATGGCACTATATAAATTCAAGAGTTACTCAAGGACTATTAAGGGTGGGCAATCCAGTGATGAATACAAGCCAGGACTTTGTTACACGTGATATCATTGCCCTTTGGTTTACCACATATAGTCCATTAAAAACAACAAATAAACAGCAGAGTCAAAGAGCATAGATTAAGAAAGGTTTGTTTTTTAACAAAATAATATTACCAAAGGTAAACTATTGCATTGAAGTGAAGGCACAGGTCTTACATTTAATTCGGTTTTACATGCATTAATTGATGTATTCAGTGAGATCATAGCTGATCTATAAATGCTCAATCTTCTTTTCTTCTGCTACAGATTTCCAGTTTGCCATTTGCCTACTATTGGTATAAGGCGTGCAAATATTGTAATTTCTCCAGAATGTTTGTCCCTTTTGTTTCCTGTGTATTTGAGAATTATTAGATTAGATTAGATTACATTACAGTGTGGAAACAGGCCCTTCGGCCCAACAAGTCCACACCGACCCGCCAAAGCGCAACCCACCCATGCCCCTACATTTACCCCTTACCTAACACTACGGGCAATTTAGCATGGCCAATTCACCTGACCTGCACATCTTTGGACTGTGGGAGGAAACCGGAGCACCCAGAGGAAACCCACGCAGGCACTGGGAGAACGTGCAAACTCCACACAGTCAGTCGTCTGAGGCGGGAATTGAACCCGGGTCTCTGGCACTGTGAGGCAGCAGTGCTAACCACTGTGCCACCGTGTCGCCCACACCACTGTGCCACCGTGCCGCCAACTGGGGGAATGGGCCTCGGCTTGACGAATGGTCCAAAAGCTGTCCTGTCAGCCTGAACAGTATGGCATCCCACCATTGCATTTTTAAAAAATTCTTAATTTGTTCACAGGAATTGTATATTACTGGCTAGGCCCAGCATTTATTGTCTCCCTTTGTTCCTATCCCTGACTGGGCAGTTAGGAGTCAACCACATTGCTGTCAGTCTGAAGTCACATGTAGGCCAGACCAGGCATGGTTGACAGATTTCCTATCCAACAAGACATTAGATTTATGATGATCGGCAGCAATTTGGGCCAACTTTGAGCCAACTTTTCCCAGATTTATTGAATTCAGTGCTATCATTCAAATCTCATGCGTCAGAGCGGGATTTGAACCCACATCCCCTGAATATTAGACTGGGATTCTGGATGAACTGATCTTGACACCATTGCACATGTTCATTCTGTCCAACAGTGGTGCCGGGCAGAAATCAAGCAGTGGAAATCTTGGCTGATTTTCTTATCCTCTGAGCTTGAGGATGCCATTAAGGTTTCTCCCCTGCCCTCCAACTCAAATTGATTTCACCTGCCTCTGCATGACACTGATATCTGTTAGTTGGCAGTGCGCAGCATTGCAGCTTCCCTTGTGCATATTCACTGAGTTGTAGGTAACCAAGGAAAACTATTTACCAGTTTACTGACTCCTTGTTAGACCTCGATCCTTGGAAGAGTCGAGTAAGAAGTAAGGAGTGCTCCATCAGATCATTAGAAACCTGTGTAAGACTAGACGGGACGCTACTAACTGTGGAAGAATCTGCAGAAGATGCTGTGAAGTAACCAAAACTCCATTCCCTCATCTTTCTTCCAGGCCGTTCGGATCATGAAGAGCGTGGTGAAGATGTATGGCAGCTATGAGAACTTTGAGGTGGCCACCGGGGGCGCAATGCTGTCAAAGAGTAAAATATGGACCTGTATCAGAAGTTACATGAGGAAAGAGGGATGCTCTGGAGAGGTGAGGGAGATGATATGTCGATATGTCTGAGTCGTCATGAAATGTGCATGCCTGCGCACAAATATCTGACTGTTTCTTGTGTGTGTGTGTGTCTGCGCATGCATGTTTGCTTTTCCAAACACCAGTTAGTGTGATTCATACTTTGTTGCTGGTGTTTCTCTTCAATGTGATTCGTTCATCCTTGGCTATGGTATTTCATCATTTAAAGAATTTTAAAAATCATTTCCTGGCTTGTATTCATCACTGGGTTGCCCATCCTTCATGGCCCTTGAGAAACTCCTGAGTTTATATAGTGCCATTAAGGAACCTGAGATCTGCCAAAGCACTTTACAATGAATGAAGTTGTTTTGAAGTGTTGTACTATTAGAAATGCAGCACATTGCAAGGCCCCACTAAGGGTAATGACCTGATAATCTGATAATTTTTTATTTCATCTTTCAAATAATCTCAATTGAGGGATAAATATTGGTCTGAACCCCTTTACTATTTTAAAGGATTGGTATTGGATCTTTATGAAAGATAGATCCAAAGGACCCTCTGTCTATCATCTCACTTAAAAGGCAGTATCTCCAGAAGTGTACCATTCATTCAGTAGGGCTTCGCTTTGGTGACTTTCTCAAATGGATGCAACAGGTCTCTGTTTTGAAGAAAATCGAGGGAGTCTCCCTTAGAATCACCATCAACATTTAGCCCTCAGTCAAGATGTGAGAAAGTTAAAAATCGCACAACACTAGGTTGTAGTTCAACAGGTTTATTTGGAAGTACTAGCTTTCAGAGTGCTGCTGCTGCATCAGGTAGCTGTGGAGTAGGATAATAAGAAATAGAATTTATAGAAAAAGGTCACAGTGTCATGCAACCGAAATGATATGTTGAAAAGATGAAGTGATCACCACTATCACATTACTCTTTGGTACTCTGATCTTTATTTTATATATCCCTGTTCCCTTTCTCTCGCTCTCCTGCTCTTTGGTGTGAACCTTTCCATGTATAGATTGTCTGCGTCCTTTCATATCACAGCAGTGACTACACATCAAAAGTTCATTGGTTGTAAAGCAGGTTTATGAAGACACGAGGCTGTGAAAAGTGTTATATAAACATAAGTTTAAAAAAAATCTGAGTTTCTTTCACATTTTCTTTTCCTCTGTTCTGCTTTTGGGCTATCTAAATTTTTTTTTCTATTAACAATGTTTTCTATTGCACTCTGATCTCTTTTTATATCTCCCTGTTCCCTTTCTCCCTACTTTCTCCTTTTATACTCTCAAATTTCCTTTTCAACTCATTCCCTTTGTTGCTTTTACTCATTTGAGCTTTCCCCATTCCTTTTAGTTTTTCCTTTCCTTCCGTCCTGTTCTACCGAAACTCTCAGTTCTTACCTCCTTTTCCATCTCCTTGCTCCATTCTTGCCTTCCTGCATTGCAATATTTCTCTACTGCCTCAGCTGAATAAAGCATTGTCGATTTAAAGTTGAATCCGGGAGCCCCAGACAAAGCTTCCCTGAGCGCTATGCAGATTCTTTGCTGTATAAGTTACTGTCTGCTATTGTTGAGTTACTGAAGTGCGGGGGGGGGGGGTGACAGATGTGACCGCCCCATCCAGCATCACAAGTAAATGTCGATGTGTCTTGTTGCTGCAGTTCTGACAATAAAACTGGGAATCTGACGTCAAGCCTAAATGCTGCAGTTTTCCATCATTCTGGTGGCAACAAAATCTGCTCAATCTCCTTTCAAGATCAGTTAGTCAGGAGCATCCTGCCTGCAAAAGAATGTGCACATCTGAACTCAGTCACTCTGTGCCTGCCTTTCTTTGTATCATTGTTGCTGAGACTTATTAACCATTATGTACAGATTGTGCACTACAGCTTTTCTGTCATTGGTCTCTTGCCAAGGTGGTCGGTAGCTCTGCTTCTCTGCAACTTTGACCGAGTGCCAGGGAGTATCCACCAGAGAGTAGACAGAAGCAGACAGCTATATTCAACTTTCATCCACCTGGATCTCTGCCCGTGTCTGATTTTTTAGGCTATTTTGACTGAGTTGAACTTGTGCTCAGTCTAAGACAGTCTGTGTGTGGAACTGCTCTGTGTTTTAATGAACTGCTGTTGTCTCACTGAACTCTATCTGAACCATGAAATTAAATAGCGAGTTTCCCTCTCACCGCTAATCCTGGTAAACCTGTTCTAGCCAGGAGAGAAAATCTTTTTGCTATGTTCATAATGCGGAGTGAACTGAATGCGTCTAATTGACTGATAGGGATACTGGAAACTCCATGTATCTATAACTTATCTTTGTAGCGCCAATCTTTTCGCTACTGTTGGGTCCTCAATCAAAGGTTCGTGTATTCAGTTTCTGCATTGACTGTGATCTAACATAGTTTCTTTCCTTGAATTGTAACCTGTTCAGTTTGCAATCAGATAACATACTCTGTTAGAGATTCTATGAGTGAGACTCAACACCACCTCTCTTGACCCTATATTCACTAACTTAATGATCAACCAGTTTTCTGTCCCAACAACAAAGGTTACCTGGCATGAACAACGTTGTCCCTCTGCCCTCTCAAATATGCTGCAACCACCCATTTCAAACAGCTTGTTCTACTCTCTTTGTAATCTAGTGTCCCATTTCCTCTTCCAGTTCTCTTCATGTTGTTAACTTCCCTTGTATTTCCTGGAATTCCATGTTGAAAACCCTCCAGTCAACTTTCTGTTCATACCTGAAATATCTGGCCAAAACGCCAATGTGTGACTATGGCACAAGTCCTTCTTGACCTGTCTGCAGCCTTCGATATGGCTGACCACACTACTCTCCTCCAACACCTTCCCACTGTCATGCAACAGGATGGCACTACTCTTCCAGTCTGATCCAATTGGGCATGGTGGCTCAGTGGTTAGCACTACTGCCTCACACCACCAGGCACCTGGGGTTGATTCACCATTGGGTGACTGTTTGGAGTTTGCACGCTCTCCCTGCATCAATGTGGTTTTCCTCAAGGTTCTTCAGTCTCCTCCCACAGTCCAAAGATGTGCAAGTTTGGTGGATTGGCCATGCTAACTTGTCTGTAGAGCCCAAAGATGTGCAGGCTAGAAGTATTAGCCATGAGAAATGCAGGCTTACAGAGATTGGGTAGGAGTCTGGGTCTGGGTGAGACGCTCTTTGGTATTCGGTACAAACATGATGGACTACATGGCCTCTTTCTGCACTGTAAGACTCTGATTCTATAAAGCATCGATTGCAAACACGTCTCTTCCCATTCCTACACCATTACTATTTGTTCCCCCAAGCCATCCATCCACATTTTCATCTACATACTGTCTTTAGGTAACACCATTTTGAATCAAGAGTGTGGTGCTGGAAAAGCACAGCAGGTCAGGCAACATCAGAGGTGCAGCAAAATCGACGTTTCGGGCAAAAGCCCTTCATCAGGAATGAGGCTGGGAGCCTTGGGGTTGGAGAGATAAATGGGAAGGGATGGGGCTGGAGGAAGATAGTTGAGAGCGCAATAGGTGGATGGAGGTGGGGGTAATGGTGATAGGTCAGAGAGGAGGGTAGTGCAAATAGGTGGGAAGGAAGATGGACAGATGGGACAGGTTAAGAGGGTGTTGCTGAGCTGGAAGGTTGTAACTGGGATAAGGTGGGAGGAGGGGAAATGAGGAAATTGGTGAAATCTACATTGATGCCTTGGGTTGGAGAGTTCTGAGGCAGAAGATGAGGCATTCTTCCTCCAGGCATCGGATGGTAGGGGAGTAGTGATGGAGGAGGTCCAGGACCTGCATGTCCTTGTTGGAGTGGAGGGGGAGTTAAAGTGTTTGGTCACGGGACAGTGGGGTTGGTTGGTTGATGCGGGTGTCCCAGCGATATTCTCTGAAGTACTCTGTGTGTAGGCGTCCTGTCTCCCCAATGTAGAGGAGAGTACATTGGGAGCAATGGATGCAGTAAATGATGTGTGGAAGTGCAGGTGAAACTTTGATGCATGTGGAAGGCTCCTTTGGGGCCATGGACGAAGGTGAGGGGGAGGGCATGGGCACAGGTTTTGCAATTCCTGCGTTGGTAGGTGAAGGTGCTGGGACGGACACCATTTTGAAGCCTAGCACTAGGCCCTGCACACTGACAACACCCAGCTCCATCTCACTTTTACCCTTGCTTACTCCTCCATTGTCTACAAATTCTCAGCCAGCTTTCAGCCTGCCATCGTCGATTTGGATGAGCAGAAATCTTCTCCGCTTAAATATTGGGAAGACCAATACCATTGCTTCTGGACTCTGCCACCAACTCCAATCCTTAGTGACGAACCTCATAAGAACAAGGAGCAAGCATAGGGCATCTGGCCCTCTAAGCCTCCTCCGCTATTCAATAAGATCATGGCTGAGCTTTTTGTGGACTCAGCTCTACTTACAGTCATAGAGTCATAGAGATGTACAGAATGGAAACAGACCCTTTGTTCCAATGCGTCCATGCCGACCAGATATCCTAACTTAATCTAGTCCTATTTGCCAGCACATGGCCCTTATCTCTCTTAACGCTTCCTATTCATATACCCATGCAGATGCTTTTAAATGCTGTAATTGTACCAGCTTCCACCACGTCCTCTGGCAGCTCATTCCATCCTCATACCACCCTCTGAGAGAAAAAGTTGCCCCTTAGGTCCCTTTTATATCTTCACTCCTCACCTGAAACCTATGCCCTTTAGTTCTGGAGCTGAAAATGTGTTGCTGGAAAAGCGCAGCAGGTCAGGCAGCATCCAGGGAACAGGAGAATCGACATTTCGGGCATAAGCCCGAAAGAAGGGCTTATGCCCGAAACGTCGATTCTCCTGTTCCCTGGATGCTGCCTGACCTGCTGCGCTTTTCCAGCAACACATTTTCAGCTCTGATCTCCAGCATCTGCAGACCTCACTTTCTCCTTTAGTTCTGGACTCTGCCATCCCAGGGAAAAGACCTTGTCTATTTATCCTATACATGCCCCTCACAATTTTATAAACCTGTATAAGATCACCCCTCAGCCTCTAATGCACCAGGGAAAACAGCCTCAGCCTATATAGCCTCTCCCTATAGCTCAAACCCACCAACCCTGGCAATGTCCTTGTAAATATTTTCTGAACCCTTTCAAGTTTTACAACATCTTTCCGATAGGAAGGAGACCAGAATTGCACGCAATATTCCAAAAGTGACCTAACCAATGTCATGTACAGCCGCAACATGACATCCCAACTCCGATACTCACTGGTCTAATCAATAAAGGAAAGCATACCAAATGCCTTCTTCACTATCCTATCCACCTGTGACTCCACTTTCCAGGAACTATGAACCTGCACTCCAAGGTCTCTTTGTTCAGCAACACTCCCCAGGACCTTACCTTTAAATCAGGACCTGCTCTGATTTGCTTTTCCAAAATGCAACACCTCACATTTATCTGAATTAAACTCCATCTGCCACTCTTCAGTCCATTGGCCCATCTGGTCAAGGTCCTGTTGTAATCTGAGGTAACCTCCTTCATTGTCCATTCCACCTCCAATTTTTGGTGTCATCTGCAAACTTACTAACAATAGCTCCACTTACCTGCACTCTCACCATATCCTGAATTCCTTTATGTTTCTAAAAAAATTCTCTCTTATTTACTGAAATAGTATCAACTACTTCCCTGGACAAGGAATTCCATAGATTTACAACCCTCTGGGTGAAGAAATTCCTTCTCAGTTCAGTTTGCTCCGTCTAATTTTGAGGCTATGCCATCTTGTTCTAGTTTCCTTGTGGAAACATCCTCTCTACTTTTATCCTATCTATTCCCATCATAATTATATATGTTTCCATAACAATCCTCTTCATTCTTCTGAATTCCAATGAATATAATCTCACGCTACTCAGTCTCTCCTCATAAGCCAACCCCCTCAACTCTGGAATCAATCCAGTGAACCTCCTCTGCACCCCCTCCTGTGCCAGTACATCCTTTCTCGAGTAAGGAGACCAAAACTGCACGTAATACTCCAGATGTGGTATCAGCAGCACCCTATACGGCCGCAACATAACGTCCCTGCTTTTAAACTCGATCCGTTTAGCAATGAAGGACAAAATTCCATTTGCCTTCCTAAATACTTGTTGTACCTGCAGATCATGCACAAAATCACCCAGGTCCCTCTGCATAGCAGCATGTTGCAAGCCTCTCCCTGGCAAATGCCTGAGGCTCAATCAGATTGTTTGCAACCTTTGTGCCACACTTGCCCCAGAGATGAGCTTCTGAACACACATTGAGGCATTTTTATTGCTGTCTATTCCTACTTCCGTAGTATTGCACGATTTCACACTCTCTTCAACTCAACAATAATGGAAACTCTCATTCATTTCTTTTTTGTAATCTCTAGACTTGTCTCTTCCAATACATCTCCAATCCTCTAAACTGACTATCCTCTAAAATTGTGCTGTCTCTTCCTAAATTTTACCCATTTACTCACCACCCTTGCTCTCACTAGCATATGTTCACCTAGTCAACTAATGAGTAGATTTCAAAATTCTCATAACTGTTTGCAAATTCCTTCATTACCTCTCCCCTCTCTTTTGGGTTTTTCCCATGTTTGAGGACCTGTTTGAGGAATCTTTTTGCAAAGGTCAGAAAGAAAGGTTCAATCCTGTTACCCCAACAATAATCTCACAGACACTTAAACCTCCATGAAGAGTCGCCCCATCTCCATTCTAAAGCTTCTTTCACAGTTGGCATACCTATTAATCACTTGCCTTTTGGCAGATTTCTTCTGTGAATTCATACAATGCTATTTTCTTCAATTAATGTCTCCCCCAAGATCCTTAAAACAAACTGCTAACTCAGCTCACATATTGCTTAACATGGGTTCCCTAAACTCATATCTTTATAATGTCCTCCTTCTTGAAACGTCTCCAGCCATCTGCTTCTGTAGTTTGTTTTTGTCCACTGATTTCTGATCAACTCGGGACTTCTTCCTGGCCTGGGCTGTTTGGAGATTGCTAATAATTAATACTTCTGTTGTTATGAATTTCTTTCTAAATTGATCTGCTTTTGGCCTTTCTCCCTCTAACTCTCTCGCGCACACACACACATTCTTCCTCTCCCACCCCCCGTGTCTCTGTAGTGGTTGTAAAACTGAAGTCAGCAATGACCTTATAGCAATTATCTTCACATGTAACATACTGACCATTTAGCTGAAATCACATAACTTCTTCTAAGAGATTTGGCTTGACAGGCCTGTGAAGGATGAGGCGGATCTGATTGAAGTGTATAAATTCTAATCGGCTGGACGGACTAGATGCAGGGAGGTGGTTTCTCCCGGATGGGAAGTTCAGAGCCAGGGACAGAGTCTCAGGATATGGGTTAGACCATTTCAGACTGAGGTGAGGAAAACTTCCTTCACCCTGAGGATAGCGAACCTGTGGAATTCTGCACCACGGAAGACTGGAGGGGCCAGGCCACTGAATATTTTTAAGAAAGAGGTAGATCTTAAAGGTGTCGAGGTATATGGAGAGACAATGTGAATATGGGACTGAAATAGAGAGAGACAGCCATGATCATTTTGAATGGCACAGGAGGCTCAATGGGTTGAATGGCCTACTCCTGCTCCTAGTTTCTATGCTGTATTTAACTCAAGGTCAGAAAGTCAATTTGAACATTAAAGAAAATTAGGATTTTCTGAGAACTAATGAATTACAATCTGTTTTTCATGCATTTTTGTAGAATCGTAGAATCCCTACAGTGTGGAAACTGACCCTTCAGCTCAACAAGTCCACACAAACCCTCCAAAGAGTATCCCACCCGGACCCATTCCCCCATTACTCTACATTTGGCCCTGACTCATGCACTTAACTGACAGATCCCAAATCACTATGGGCGGTTTAGCATGGCCAAATCGCCTAACCTGCACATTTTTGGATGATGGACAGTGAAAGTTAACGAACTTCAACCTGCAGAAATGAACTGAGATCAGATACAAGGGGCTACTGCACACAAAATAGTGAGAGTGTCTGAATAAGCCACAAAACACAGAGATGCACATTTTAGTGTTGGATGGAAGAGTTTGCACCCAAAGATTTAGGCTTTGGCAGAATCGGTCAATGCATCACATCCCACACGACATTCATTAGCAGAGTGAACAGCCAGTTCCTGACTGCTCACTATACTGCATTAACAAGAGGTGTGCAATGAAACCGAGAGACAGCAGAGCAGCAGTAGATGTCCGATTCGTGGCCACTGCCATTGGACGCCTTAAAACGGCGGGGCTCGGACCCGACATAGTGCACCAGTTGGAGGATGCGGTGGAATCCCGTTTGTGCTCACCCCTGTCCAGACAGAATTTCACATTGGCCCCAAGGTCCCGTACTTCTTGTGGGAGCCTGTGCCCCACAACCTGAGCCGCCTCCGGAATTTTAGTTTTGTTCCTTCAGGGACATATCACAGTGAGCCCTGTACAGACTGCTGCTGCACACCATCTTTTCCCTCATACACCGCCGGACACACCTTGGCGTGCCCTTTGCTACCGGGTAGTGGGGATCCCCAGAGAAGGGCTGTCTACGAGGGAGTCCTCCTCCCTTCTCTCTCGGGGATCTGGGGTGGAGGGTGCTGCACGCAGCAGCCCCCTACAACTGCAGATTGCAGTGGTTCACAGACTCCCAGCCCAACTTTTTGTTCTATGGTGCTGTGGAGTCCGTGGACCATGTATGTACGGGGTCTGGGTGTTTGCACTCCCTTTTCAGTTTTGTAGAGAACCTTCTCCTCTGCTTTTGGCTGCACTTCAGTCCCACGCTCCTGAACTTTGGGCACCCAGTGCAGAGGGTGGAGGGGAGGTCAGAGGATCTCCACGTGGGTCAGTTCCTGGGACTGGCCATAAACAGGTCCAGGCAGCGGGCTGTGGAGGGGGTCGTTATGGCCAATTGCCTGCCCCTCTTGCTGCGGCTATGTCTGAGCCCGGGTGTCTCTGGAGAAGGAGCATGCGGTGTCTACCAACTCACTCAAGCTGTACAGGGAGAAGTGGGCACCACAGGAAGTGGAGTGTCTTATTTCCCCCTCCAACTCTATTTTGATTTAACCCCTGCCTTCCCCTTCACTTTTTTGATCATGCGGCATTGCCTTTTGATGAGAAGGGCATCGCTTGTCATTGGGTTGTCACCCGGGTGTTTCCTTTCTTCCTGGTGGTGGCATACAAATAAAGATTTAAACACCTGTTGTTCTTCTTCACTGTGTCCTACACCTGCACACACACACGACATGGGTCCTGGGGAACAATAAGCATTTCCGCAGTTAGATGGTAGTGTGGGGGTAAGAAGAGAAAAAAAGCAACCGAGAGAGCATCCACCCACCCCCTAACGCTCCTTGTCCAGGGAAGGGATGTCCCAAGCATGTTTGTCAGGTCCCAGCTGACTGGTGTCTTATTCACGTTTCCAAATAATATTAACATATTATAAATATTCCCTTCCCTTCTCTTTAATCCAGCTTCCCTTTAATATGATTTGCGTCAGTCACTCCCAAAGTATCCACTTCCACTCTTTGTGTGAAGAAGTTGCTTCAGTATTGGATTTCTTGGTGTCTCTTTCTTTAATCTGAGGAAGTGCCGTCATTGTTGCAATTATAGGAAAGGTGGCAGCCAATTTTTGTGTAGCAAGATCCCAAAATAGCAATGAGGTAATGACCAGCTGATTTGGTTTGGTGCTGTTGAGGGCAAAGACAGGCCTAAATACAGGAACAGAAGTTTGCTGCGATTAGTTATATCATGAAGACAGTAGCTGGAAGTTAGTAGTTTCAGGATCCATAGTCAGTAACACTACTGATGATGGAATGTTGTTCTGCTGTTTGTCTCGGGCCAGGTATATAAGGAGTGATCACTTTTTTAATTCAATTGTGTGACATGATTGTCACCGACTGGGCCAGAATTTATTGCCAGTCTCTTGGCAAGCTGCCTTCGTGAACTACTGAGTCCATGTGCTGTAAGTAGACCCTCAATGCCCTGAGGGAGGGCTCCTCTGTAAACACTGACATCCTCATAAAAACTGATGTGCGACATTCCTGGGAGTGCATCAGCATTTCCAGGGGATTTGGGTGTGTGAGAGAATTTACAGAGGGTTTCCGGCAGTGCCAGAGGAGCGGGAGTGTGCTAGCATTTGCAGGAGATCCTCAAGAGTGTGACAGCATTGAAAGGGGTTCTCCCGCAAGTGTGTCAGTATTTACAGGAGATCCCTAGAAAAATTTCACTCTTTAGAGTTGCATCAGGATTTTGCCCCAGGAATTGTGGGGACCTCTACAAATAATGAGACATCAGCCCTTTTTAACTCCTGACACACATCCAGAGACCCCTATCAATACTGGCCTACTCCTCAAATCCTCTGTTAAGAGGTGACACACCTTGCAGGGATTCCCTTTAAAAGCTAATACATTTCTGGGGTCTCCCTGTTAAAAGTGGCACATTCCTCAAGACCTCTTGTAAATACTGTCCCACTTCCAGAGATCAATATTCCCTCTAATTGTTTTCCATCCATCTGCAGAATTTTTTTTTATGTACATCAATATCAAGGTAATGTACTGATGTACAACACCATAGAAACAAGAAAACCCTTTGCCTTTGGTAAGACCTGGCTATTAACAGTATATGCTGCAACTATCTTCAGAGACTTACTCAAACCAACACAAGCTCACTATACCCTATCAAATGTAGATGAATTCAAATTTACTATCAATGCTCACTAGTTGACAGTATGATGGTGTGAAAACTTCTGGAAATTCAGTGTGTACAAAAGGAAGATGGGTGACACGGTGGTTCAATGGTTAGCCCTGCTGCCTCACAGCGCCAGGGACCCATGTTCGATTCCAGCCTCAGGTGACTGTGTGGAGTTTACACAGTTTCCCTGTGGCTGTGGGTTTCTTGTGGGTGCATAGGTTTCCTCCCACAATCCACAGATGTGCAGATTAGGTGAATTGGCCATGCTAAATTGCCCCATAGTGTTCAGGGATGTATAGGTTAGGTGCATTAGTCAGGGTAAATGTAAGTAATAGGGTGGGGGAAATGGGTCTGAGTGGGATGCTCTTTGGAGGGTCCCATCGTCACTCCTTGTTACATTAGAAATACAGACACACTCCCAGAGAACCCCATAAATGCTGACAACTCATGAGGACTTCCTGATAGAGATCCCGAGTGTACACCATTCACTATCTCTTCCTGATGAAGAGAGAAGGATCTCACTGGGTGTAGGCTGGGAAGGAGATAGAACATAGGACAATATAGCACAGTACAGGCCCTTTGGACCACAATGTTGTGCCGAGCATTTATCTTAATCTAAGATCAACCTTACCTACACACCCCAGTTTTCTGCCATCCGTGTGCTTGTCCAGCAGTTAATTAAATGTCCCTAATGTCTCTGAATCTACCACCACAGCTGGCAGTGCATTCCACGCACCCACACTCTCTGCGTAAAGAACCAACCTTTGACATCTCCCCTATATCTTCCTCCAATAAACCTTAAAATTATGACCCCTCATGATAGCCATTTCTGCTCTGGGGAAAAGTGTCTGGCTATCCACTCTATGTCTTTCGTTGTCTTGTATATTTCTATCAAGTCACCTCTCTTTCTTCTTCCCTCCAGTGTGAAAAGTCCTAACTCACTCAACCTCTCTTCATAATTCTACACTTCCATTCCAGGCAGCATCCTGGTAAATCTCCCCTACACCCTCTCTAAAGCATCAACATCCTTCCTATAATGAGGCGACCATAGAGATTGTTATGGGTGAGATCAGGAAATGAGAGGCAGAATGGATACAGAAGAAGCAATTTAAGGGTCAAGGCAGTGACAGCAAAAGCCTTCATCTGATCTTCCTCCATTTTTGTGACATTTGTATTGTCCAGTTGAGAATTCAGAATCAAAGATCACATTCTAAGCAAAGGTCAAACCAACCTTCCAGAAGGACATAGCCAGCGGATCGCAAAGCTTACGGAATTAGATATTTTAAATTTATCCCTGGAGAGTTGCTCTAAGAATAGATGTTACTGATGATCAGTAATTCTGTACAATAATTGACATGAGTGATTAAACTCTCCTGTTTTAAGTTAGTAGTCAGCTGACCTGACAAGCCAGTAAAATCATTGTTTCAGAATCAATTATTGGCGATGGAATAGTTCCAGAATCTTGGGACGCTGACGATCCTGAAGTTTCACTCCTTTTCTTCAATTGCATTTGAATGTCGCTGCCCCCATCCATGTGCCTTTAGAAGACCCCTGCCTGCCTCGATAGAAAAGTGTACCTCAGCATTTGGCTGCATTTCTGTGCCCTATCCCTGCCAGTTCTCCTTGGCCAGTCTGTGCTGATCCATTAATTGTTTCCAAATCTTAATCGATCTGAAGCAGATCTTTCTTGCGGAACTGAGTACTGAGTGCTCACTCTCTGCCTGTTCTCAGCTATAAAGAATTAACCGCTTCCTGGGCACCAGAAAAAGGAGGTTGATGGTAGAATTGTTCTGAATAAATATGATTAATTTACTCACATATTTGAATAAATATTCCCTCATATTTTTCCCTTTGTGAAAGATCCAATCGTACTATTTACAAAGGATTGAGCTCTCTTGCGATCTTGGTCGAAATTTAACAAGCACAGAGGTGATGAATAAGCAGAAACTGAGCACTTCTCAGAATGAGTCTTTTGGATGAACTGAAATTTATAGAGAATGTAATATGGGACCTGTAAAGAGTTGGAATAGTCATGGCTGCAGATGATGGAAAGACATGGAAAAAGCAGCAGATAGAGTTATAGAGTTGTACAGCATGGAAACAGGCCCTTCGGTCCAACTCATCCCTGCTGACCAGATATCTAAACTATTCTAATCCCACTTGCCAGCATTTGGCCCAGATCCCTTTAAATCCTTCCTATTCATGTATCCACCCAGATGCCTTTTAAATGTTGTAATAATACCAGCCTCTACCATTTTCTCTGGCAGCTCATTCCGTCCATGCACCACCCTCTGTGTGAAAAAGTTACCCCTTAGTCCCTTTGAAATCTGCAAGAGCAGATCTGAGCATCATTATAGAATTAACAGTGGATGGTCTTTGCAATGGAGAGGACGTGGGGCCTGAAAGTCATCTCAGTGTCAAGTAGCGGTTGGAGATTGCGTCTCATTCAGCCTGAGATAATGGCCAATGATAGGGATGGAATTACTGGCGAGGGAGCTGGACGTACCAGAATTAATGGTCACTGTTTTAGCAATGGAGATCTGTGGAGAAACTGTTTCTTCAGCAAGGACCAGATGTTGGATGAACAATCCTCCAACAAATACTATGAAAAGGGGAGCATGGACGCTGATCTCATATCTATGGAGGACGCCTTCGAGGCAAAGCATGTAGGTAAGGATGAAGAGGGAACCGAAGATAAATTCTTGAAGGATTTAAGATGTAATACTAAAAAGGCAGGAAAAGGAATCATTGCTGGAATTACTCTGGCTGTGAGTGCACTCAAACAAGGCTGGGTTGTAATTCCCGTATGAATTTTTTCCACAACCCTACCATACCTTCCTCCTTTACAATGCCTTTTAAAACCTACCTGTTTGAACAAGCCATATAACAGCTTTATGCAGCTTAGTGTTTGTTTTGTAATGCCTCTGTATATAGGAAATTTTATTACTTTATTATGTAAGTCACACTTTTGTTTGCTGTTACCCAATATCTAACGCAGATGATTGGGTTAGCTGTCTCCTTGTTGTTTGTGAGAGCTTCCTACGTTCCTGTGGGTGACAAGAAGTCACAAATACTTCACCGGCTGTGACCTTAGTGCATCCTGCCTGAGGTGGTGACGGGGAATGCAGTTCTTTCTTTCATTGAAGCAGATGGCAAAGGCAGGTCCCAGAAGAAGGGATTGAGGGATGTAGTGAAAAGCATGCAGGCATGGTTAAAAGGAACACTCTTTCTGAGCATGTTGATGAGCTCCTCTGTATGAAACAGTTGCCTGACTGGAACTCTCTCTCTCTCTCTCTCTCTCTCTGCAGGTTGTGGTGCGGCTCAGTGAGGACCTTCTGTCTCAGGCGGTGATGATGGTGGAGAACTGCCGGCCCACACTGACGATTAACCTTGCAGGGGCTCGTCAGTACTGGCTGGAGGGAATGTTACGCCATGAGATAGGTCAGTTTTACAAGTGACTCAGTAGGATTGAAAGCAAATTTTGAATTTTACTGTCTCCCCCACACAGTTTATCTTTCAGCCCTTTCTCTTGAAGAATCCTAACGATATACCGGGCCCTATCAGCTCCTATCTGTCCTTTGCTTTTTGAACTCTCCGTGTGAGACTGGGTGTTTGTTCCACTGAGAGCAGTATCACAGCCGAGTCTGGGCTGGCCCGGGTGAAACCTCTGTACAGGCACCTGCGCCAGAGTCACTGTATGTAACCAAGCAAGGAGCAGGAGCACCAGATGTGTTCTACCAATTCTTCGCCAGAGTCTAAGGGTGTTCAGGCAATTGCAGTGGCTCTCTTGCAGATCACGTTTGTGCATCCTGCCCTGTTTGGCTCTGTTGCATGCTCAGCCAGTGCACTGAGCCATTCTGTAGAGCATTCCCTCATTGGCCAGTTGAAATTCATTGTCATTCCACTGACTGAAATTCACTGTAGTTCACTGATTGAAATTTATTGTAGTTTACTGACTGAAACTTACTGTAATTCACTGGCTGAAATTCACTGCAGTTCATTGACTGAAATTCACTATGTCGTTCACTGACTGAAGTTCATTGTAGTTCACTGGTTGAAATTTACTGTAATTCACTGAAATTTATTGTAGTTCACTGACTGAAATTCACTGCAGTTTACTGGTTGCAATTCATTGACTGATATTCACTTCAGTTTACAAAATCAGTCACTCTGTCTGATCACTATGCAAGCCCTAAGGGAGAGCATTTAAAGAACTCCTGTCTTCATAATCAAGTGTGGGACAAAATATTTTTCATGTAAAACACTATGATGTAAATCGTGCCCAACCCTACCATCACTAGGTGAACACTAATGCTTTTCCTGCTGTCGCTGTATAGTGAGCTGAGAGGTTCCCCCTCCCTTTTAGTTACCCTCAGTCCAAGGTCTGCTCTTGATTCCTGCCCATGATGGAACTGGCTGCTCTCAAACAACCGGTACCACCTTGATCTGTACAATGTCCTGCTAATTATTGACTGAAATAGCATCCTGTGACTGATTCTGGGACAGAAACTCGCTCTGTGACGTGGTGATACTTTCTTTTTGCCCTTGCTCCTTTTAAAAAGTATTGTCTGGCATCAGGGACACACTACATTCGAGGTGTTAACAACAGCCACCAGCCCTGGCACAGTGCAGCGGGCAGGAAGCTGTATGGTTTGAAGCCAGCCAACCCGACTGAGGAAGGCCTCGCCAGCCTGAACAGTGTCCTCTACCGCAAGTACCCTTTCCTGTGGCGGGCTGCCCTGCTCTACTATACCGTCTTCCAGGCTAGCCGCATGCCCTTCTGTCAGCTCTTTGAAGACATTGCCAAGTTTGTAGAGGATCCAAACACTCGATGGGAGTATTGCGTGAGAGCCAAGAGAGGTCAAATGGACACTTCTCAACCAGGTCAGACGTATTTTCAACTAACATCTTTTAAGCCGAAGCTGGAGTGATGCGTTGTTGTTTTATTCATACTGGCCTAATAATCCAGCATTCTAAACTGAGAAGAACACATGAGTTAGGAGCAGAAGAAGACCATTTGGCCCCTCAAGCCTGCTTTTCCATTTAAAAAAGATCATAGAATCTCTACAGTGGGGAAACAGGCCATTTGGCCCAACAAGTCCACACTGACCCTTCGAAGAGTAACCCACCCAGACCCATTCCCCTACCCTATTCTACCCATTCCCCAACTCTACATTTTCCCCTGACTAATGTATCTAACCTATACATCCCTGAACACCATGGGGCAATTTAGCATGGCCAATCCACCAAACCTGCACATCTTTGGATTATGGGAGGAAACCAGAGCACCTGGAGGAAACCCACCCAGACAAAGGGAGAATGTGCAAAACCCATACAGACAGTCACCCGAGGCTGTAGTCGAACCTGATCCAGAAACTGGAGGTAAAATCTTTCTACAATCGCTAGGAAGTTTACTTCCTGTTAATTAAAATAAAATGTGGGATTAAAAATTGGTAATGGGGCCCAGGTAATCACTGCTGGAAGAAAGCTCAATATGATGAGAAAAGGAAATTGGTTGTCCTGATCCACCCTGATCCACTCCAGATCCTCAGCAATATGGTTGATTTTCTTTTACTTCCCCACTGAAATGGCCAAGCAAGTGGCTTGGGTGGCTCATAACCACTTTCTCAAGGGCAGTTAGGGATTGGTGGTAAATGACACAATTCTTTGAAGTTTGTGTCACATATAGACAGGATGGTTAAGAAGGCATTCAGCATGCTTGCCTTCATTTGCTGAGACCTTTTGAGTATAGGAGTTGGGACGTTATGCTGACGTTGTACAGGACGTTGGTGATGCGTCTTCTGGAATACTGTGTGCAGTTCTGGCCGCCCTGCCAAAGAAGCGTAATATTAAACTGGAGAGAATTCAGAAAAGATTTACCAGATGTTGCTGAGAATGGAGGGTTTGGGATATAAAAATAAACTGGTAAGGCTGAGACTTGTTTCACTGGAGCGTAGGAGGTTGAGAGGTTGACCTTATAGAGGTTTATAGAATCATGAGAGGCATAGATAAGGTGAATGACAAGGGTCTTTACAATAGGATGGGGGAGTTCAAAACTAGGTTTAGGGTGAGAGGAGAAAAATTTAAACAGGTGATGGTTAGCTTTTTTCCACAGAGAGTGGTTCGTGTGTGGAATGAACTGCCAAAGAAAGTGGTGAATGCAGGTACAGTTACAATATTTAAAAGACATTTGGATAAGTACATGAATAGGAAAGGTTTGAAGGGATATGGGCCAAATGCAGACAAGTGGGACTAATTTAGTTTGAGAGCATGGTTGGTGTGGGCTGGTTGGACCGAAGGGTCTGTTTCCATGCTGTATGACTCTATGACAGCGATAGTGGATGAAAATTTGAAAGTAATGAATATTTACACACTTTGTAAAGTGAAGGTTGGATAGTACCACAGATGATTGTTTCCATGTTTAGGATGTGCCCGGATGAGCTCTAGTAGAACTAGTGTGCAGAGTGAAGCTCCCTCTACTGCAGCCCATTCACTGTTTCACTGCCCCACCCTCACAGCAGCACTCCCTACTGAATCAGCAGTGTCCCCCTCATGGTCATCCCTTATATACAATGTGGACTGTATTCCTCATGCAAACTGATGATCGCCACTTCTATTGGTTGTCCCCACCATTAATCCGAATACAGTACTACAGTAAATCTATTTTAGTGCACTTTCAAGATCAAGGCCCAAGTAAGTCGGAAACAATTCAATCTCCATTTGCCCAAGCCTCTCACGATTTGGTTGCCCCTGAGCTGACCTTTCTAGCCCAGATGGTAAACTTGATATTCTTTTACTTTGGGAATATTGTTCCTTCCATCTTACCTTTCCGCAAAAAAAAAGCTAATCCATTTCCTTACCATTCAGAGTAACCTCCCATTGTTCCTTATCTAAATGTCTGTGATCCAAAGTATGTTCCCGTTCTCCAGCACCACCCCAGGCTATGCCGACTTCCTTGATCTCCGAAGTATTGATTTGAAAATTCTTGACGTTGCCCTTGCTGTCTGTTATCCTTCACGCCTCCTGTTCTGGGGATTGATGTGCTCTCCACACTTTTTTACTTCACGAATGTATGATTTTTCATCCTCTATCCCAGTCCTTTGGAACTCTCCAAAATCATGTCTTCTTATCACGTCACTTATGCAATTGATCTTTCTTTCAGTTTTCAATTTGTTTCTCAGCTCAACATCCAGAGGTATTGTGACTGTGGGCACATCTTAAACAGCTGCTGAATTAAGAGCGATTTTTTACTGTTAGCCTGCTTCATTTGCCACTCCTTTAACACATTACTTAAACATGCACTTTAGGAAGGATATTAAGCTGGAGAGTGTTTCGAAAATATTTAACAGGACATTGCCAGGACTGGAGGGTTTGAATTAAAAGGATAGGCTGGGACATTTTTTTCATTGGAGTGTAGGAGGTTGAAGGGTGACTTTATCGAGGTTTATAAAATGAAGTGAATGGTAGGTGTCTTTTCCATACAGTGGGAGATTTCAAGACTGGGGGCATATTTTTAATGTGAGAGGACAAAGATTTAAAAAAGACATGAGGGGCAACTTTTTTACACAGAGAGTGGTTTGTGTGCAGAGTGAACTTTCTGAGGAATTGGTGGATACTGTTACAACATTCAAAAGACAATTGGATAAGTACATGAATAAGAAGTGTTTGAAGGGATATGGGCCAAACACAGGCAGGTAGAACTACTTTAGCTTAGATTATGGTTGGCATGGACTGGTTAGCCCGAAGGATCTGTGTTACTCTGTGACTCTAAGCTGCACACTCGATGGACTGAAGGGTTTTTCTCTGTACTGTAGACTTTTAAAGCTTTAGATGTCTCAGGGCCATGACCTACAGCAATGTATAAAGTTAAAGGAAAGGAAAAGACCAGCTGGGCCCTTGAGGTTACCCCACAATGAAATGCATGTGATTAAACATTTAATTCCACCCACCCCTCACCTCACACTGCACCATAAATCTTCAGGGACTTGCAAAGAAGGAAGCAAAATTCCCAAGATCTAATAGGAACAAGTATACTCTGGAAAATCCCTACTAAATCCCTTGTAGATTTGAACAACATTATAGCTACAGCTGTCCAGTGGAAAACAAGGACCTGAACATAGACCACCCAATGGTGGCCACTTAAATGCCTGAAAAACACTAGATTCTGTTAAGTCCTTTGGATCTCAGACTCCCCTCAAAAAACACCGTGACTCAGTGACACTTTGTCCAGGCAGCGGTTCCCCAGCTATACTCCCACCAGTGGATTTGACAGAATCAAGCGCTTTTCAGGCACCTAAGTGGCCACCATTGGAGATTCCCCCATGACTAAGGATGCTGATGGAGATCCTGTCTGCTGAGAGCAGTCAGCCAATCAATCTCCGTCAATGAGAACCAGTCTAGTTTCAAAAAAATTTCATGGGACATGTGAGACACTGGCAAGGCCAATATTCCTTGCCTGTCCCTAACGTTTTTTTCTTTATTTGTTTGTGTGGGACATGGGTGTCGGTGGTTGGGCCAGCATTTATTGCCTGTCCCTAGTTGCCTATGAGAAGGTAGTGGTGAGCCACTGCAGTACACATGCTGTAGGTTGACCCACAATGCAATTAGGAAGGGAAGTCTAGGATTTTGACCCAGCAAAAGTAAAGGAATGTCGATACATATCCAAGTCAGGATGGTGAGTAGCTGGAAGGGAAACTTTTGGGGGGTGGTGTTCCCATGTATCTCCTGCCCTTGTCCTTCTAGATGGAAGTGGTTGTGCATTTGGAAGGTGCTGTCTGAGGATCTTTGGTGAATTTCTGCAGTGCCTCTTGTAGGTAGCACACACTGCTGCTACTGAGCATTGGTGATGGGGGCAGTGGATACTTGTGGATGTTGTGCCAATCAAGCAGGCTGCTTTGTCCTGGATGGTGTCAAGCTTCTTGACTGGTGTTGGGGCTGCACCTATCTAGGCAAGTGAAGAGTATTCCATCACACTCCTGACTTGTGCCTTATAGATGGTGGACATCTTAACTGCCCTCAAATTAATGCTTTCTAGTCCACAGTAGTTAAGAGTCAACCACATTACTGTGGATCTGGAGTGATTTAGACCATACCAAGTAAAGAGGGTAAATTTGGACATTAGTGAACATGGATTTTTTCAACAAGCAATGATTAATGTGAAGTTTCATGAAATCAAATTTATTAATTGAATTTAAACTCCAAACATTGTCATGGTTCTTGTGTCAAGTCTAAGAATTAGTTTCTAATATAGCATCAAATAAAATGCCTTAAATTCGGTTAATACACCTCACTTTTACTGAGGGCTGTTGCAACTAGCTGAGATATAACAGTAAAGGCAAGATTTGAGCATTAGGTCTCGGCCTCTGGATAACTAATAAAGAAACGTGGCATTAGTATCACGCTGCTGTCTGTTCAAAGGGGAACCCAGTGACGAAGAGAGTTTAAAATCATCGGTGCAAAGTCATCTGCTCTTGCCTAGCTTTGCTGCACTCATGACATGGCATGGATAAGATAAGGTGAATAACAAGGGTCTTTTCCCCTGAGGTGGGGAAATTCAAGACGAGGGGGGCATATTTTTAAGTGAATGGAGAAAGGCATGAGGGGCAACTTTTTTTAGCGGAGAGTGGTTCATGTGTGGAATGAACTGCCAGAGAGAGTGGTGGATGCAAGTACACTGACAATGTTTAAATGACATTTGGATAAGTTCACGAATAGGAAAGGTTTGGATGCATTATAGGCCAGGAGTAGGCAAGTGAGACTAGTTTAGTTTGGGAACATAGTTGGACCAAAGGTTTCCATGCTGTGTGACTCATATACTGCAGCCCAAATAAATTTTACCTAATTGTTAATTGAATGCATTAACGCTAACTAACTTAGCCGTCTCCCAAAATTAGACTTCACATTGAATAGGGAGTCGTGTCAATAATTCCTTCAGGTGATTTGGGGTCTGGGAGGGAACACAGTCAGTGATTACTGTTCTCCATGTGCTCTTGGCTGTGCCTGACTGCTGTTTCCTTGCAGGATGTTTCAGTAAAGACCAGGTGTACTTGGATGGTGTGTTGCTCCTGCTTCGATACAGAAAGACTATTGATTTCAAGATGCTGGCAGCACTGGGCAAGGTAATTGTCACTTAACCTTTCATTTCTGAGGAGAGAAGTCGTAGAGCATAGTTTCGTTCATGGGATGAATGGTTGGCCGATGGTAAGAGGCCAAATAAATTGGGCCTTTAATTCCCTGCAGTCCGGAAGACTGAGAGGTGATTTAATTGAAAGGTACCTCGATGCTGCAGGCATTTGACGGGGTACGTACTAACAGGTTGTTTCCATTGTCTGGGGAATCTAGAACACAGTTTCAGGATAAGAGGCCTATCATCTGAGATCTGAGACGATGATTTATTTTTAACTGAAAGGGTTGTGAATCTTTCAAATTTTCTACAAAAGTAGGGTTGCGGAATCTGCATTGTTAAATATCTAAGGCTGGGATAAACAGCCCTTGAATTCCCTACTGAAACCTCTCTGCTTCTCTCCTCTACCAGTGTGTGGCGCCAGATTATTTTCTGATGACTCCTCTGGGCAGCACTGGGGGCATTACATTACATTGACACATGATATCAGTGCCAGTGATCTTACTATCCACTTGTCAGTCTCTCTGTTTAATAATAGTGCTCAATAATGTTAACCAGGTCTCCTTCGAAGACGTGGAGCATCTGAAGAAATGCGCGATCCTCCAAAACACGCGCATCCCGCACTTCATGAGGGATCAGGCCCGCTACCTGGATCAGCTACACCACATCACCGCGGTCAATGGACTGACAGACGAAGAGTTGCTGCGGCTTATTCCCAAGTAGATGGCACTGGTGACGGAAGTGTATGGGGATGGAGCCTCTCAACGGGCTTTCCATCCAGTCTGCTTTTCAACGCGCTGCTTTATTGTAGTGCACACACACACACACACACACACACACTATGAACCCAAAGGCACAGTGGCCTTAATTTTTTTTGGCGATGCATTTGAGCATCGGTAGACGTTTGTATGAAAAATTGTGGAACTGTTTCTATTGGAAGCTAAAGCCTGGAGCTGCAGCTTCACCCTCTGTCCTTTGTGTGCCATGCATTTCCTATTTAAACTTGTATTTATTGTTTGCAAAGGTGCTGCTTTTTAAAAAAAAGATATTTTAAGCTAGAAAGGTTGGTTTGGGGCTGGGGGGCGCGGGGGGTGAAAAAAATACAGATTTTTCTTCCAATATTGTCCATGTGCATTCTATCTGTGGTTGTGATAGGGCTTTGCTCAGGCTGAGTAAAGTCATGATGTTGGTTAAATTACAGAGTCATTACAAACAGAAAGAAGTCACTTGTCCTATCAAATTCATTCCAGCCCCTCTGGAACAAGCCAGCCTTCTGTCAGAGCCGTTGTATCTTTGAGCCAGTATCTGCACCTGTGTCTTAATGAAAACTTTAGGCTCAAATGAAATTTAAAAAATAAAGACAGAAAAAAAATGCTGGAAATGACTCAGCAGAAAATGTCACAAATGATGTGGTGAATATTAGCAGGACAGAGATACCGCGATGAAACAGGCAAACAATTGGAAGATGCAATTTAACCCAGAGAAGTGTGAAGTAACAGCTTCAGCTGGAAAAAGTGGCAAAAGGCATTATTATCCAAGTATTGCCATTTTAGATGTCACAGAGACTTAGGGATATCTGCACATGAATTTCTGAAGGTCACAGGATAAGCTGGTTAATAAGGGAGTCAAACAGTATCAGGAGGGAGCAGGAAAGAAGAATTGAGGCCAAATCAGATCAGTCATGATCTTATTGAATGGAGGAGCAGGCCAGAGAGGCCAGACAGTCCCCACTCCTAATTCAAATGTTCAATGTGTAACAGTTGGGAAGACAGTTAAAAAGCTTGTGGGATCCTTGGCTTTATTAATAGAGTGCAAAAGCAAGGACGTTATACTGACCCTGATCAAGGTCAAAATCACATGACACCAGGTTATAGTCCAACAGATTTGACAACACCAGCTTTCAGAGCACGACTCCTTTATCAGGTGTTAGTGAGAGAGGAAGACCTTAGACACAGAATTTATAAGGAAAAGATCAAAGGGTTATACAATCATGCAAATAAATTGAACACAGCTAAGATGGCTCTTAAATCTTTAATCAGTGAAGGTTTTGATTGATTAATATGCAGATCCCAAAATTTTTTTCAAGTCACTGCCCCGAGATTACTTAAGGTGTTATCAATATAAAGGAGGTGACACTTCTGGTCAATGTATTTTAGGCATAGAGGTCCTTTTTGGAGTCTGTCTGTGTCTTAACCTGGAGTTAGACTGGTTTTATTTCCAAAGTAGAAGTTTATGAAATGCCATATTGATTGACTGTCTGCAGATTGTGCGCTTTTAAACAAAATAGAATGTATCTGCAAATACGAATCTGCAAATGCAAATTCACCCCACAGATTTATATGTGTGTGCCTGATCAAATACTGGTTAGGTCTCAGAATACTAGTTTCAATTCCCTGCACCACACTTTCGGAAGGATACTAATCACTTAGAAATGAAGAAGAATGGCTTTACAAGAATGGTACCTCATCTGACTCAGTTAGTGAAGCTGGTGGGGTTGTCTCCATTGAGCAAAGATGGTTAAGTGGAGGTCTGATAAGAGGTGTTCAAAATAATGAAGGGGTTTTGTTGGGACTAAGTAAGGAGAGAATCAGAGAACATTTTGCAAAAGGACCGAAGGCAAGATGACTGTCAAAGTTGTTGCGATCTAGATATCACTGAGGATGGGAGTAGATTTAATAATACCATTCAAATGCTAATTGTATGAATTCTTTCAGGGAATGTGTCTGGAACTATGGAGAAAGAGCAAGGGAGTGAGATTTATTGAGTAGCTCACCAGATTGGGCACAATGGGTTGAATGGTCTCTGTGCCATATTGTTTTGTGATTTATTTGGAAAGTCTAAAACTGGGGCAGGGTCAGGCTAGGATCACAGTTGGACTTCTGAAGGTTGGTTGAAGACAGTGAAACCCCAAAATATTTTTAGTAGCCTTGTAATGATGACTACCATATCAGAAAGTGGAGAAGCATCTAGGGGTAAAAACAGCTGTTTCTTTTTTAAAAAAATGTATTTTTTGTGGCCTACCTTTGATTATACATCTCTGGATATATGAGGGTTGAGGTCAGAACTAGAAACGTGGCAAGTCCCTGATGCCGAAAACATCTGTAAAGAAATGACGCAAACTCCCCTTTACAGATGTTATGTACTGGGGCTCTTTCCTAAACATGAGCCCTGAGCTCCCTGACACAGACCAGATCCAGATCAGAGGATTGAGCCTGTCCAGACTGACCAGCACCCAATCAGCTGGTTGTGCCAGAGTGTACATTCTCTCTCTGGTCCAAATACTGCCCTTGCTTATAATGGATGTTGGATAACATGCCAATATTCTATGACTCGTTTGGAAACCTCATTAATAGGGAGGTTAAAGTCTGACAGCGTCCAGGAATTAAAGATGGAGGATACTCCAGGAGAAACTCACTGTCATTAAAAGAATTGTTATTTTCTTTTCATTTCCTTTTGATCAATTTCATGTACTAGGTGATTATAGAGGTAATGGAAAATTAGGGTAAGGCTGTTTAACTAGGCAGGGTGGCTGGAGTTGGGAAATCACCTTTGTGATGGAACACCCAGCAGTACATTCAACCGGAGTTCGTTACCCTGGGTTCAGAGGTCATGCTTCCTTCATTTCCTGGCAGCACAGATACTGAATACAATGGGAGAGCAAAACTTAATGTCAGAATGGAGGAATATTCTCCAAGTTTTGAAGTTAACTTTTCCCTACAACATTGAAAACCAGTGCAAATGACTGAATCTTTTATACATCATGTCTGGAGTTCTGTATCGTGTTGTGTACAATAAACTTGAAATGATCGAGAGTCCCAGTGACATAACTTTATAATATAACAAGATATTTATTATACATTTTCAAATTGTACATTGCACAAATTGTATGAAATTTCTGGCACTCGACTTCAGTGAAATAGCGGACTGCTCTTTCACATCCATGACGTGGATCCGAATGCTGCCCAGGTAAATAGGCTGAAGGTTTCCTTCCATTAAAATCAGTTAGTACCCACTCCGTTACCAAGCATGAGTAAATGGTACTGCATTGTCTGTAAACTGTTAGTCCGTTCTCAGGAGGGCTGCAAAGATAGCTGTGAGAAATACTACACTGCAGAACTAAGCGGGTATTACTCAGCAGTAACAGTTAAGACCTGTGTGAGGGGGAGACGGGGCTTGGTTTACTCATGTTCTATGTTACTCCTGGTTGTGTTTCACATCGACACCAGATGAGTGCAAAAGACAGAACAGAAAATAAAATACGCATTTAAAAAAATTTTAAATTCCCATTTTCAAGGAGTAAAAGTCCTGGTTACTGCTGTGATTTTTCAGCAGTGCTCTTCTACCCAACTTGTGCAACTTAACTTGTTCCTAAGACCGTCGAAGAATTTGGGCGGCATGGTGGCTCAGCGGTTAATACCGCTGCCTCATAGTGCCAGGGACTTGGGTTCAATTCCAGCCTCAGGCGACTGTCTGTGTGGAGACTGCACATTCTCCCCGTGGCTGTGTGGGCTTCCTTCCACAGCTTGAAGATGTGCAAGTTTGGGTGGATTGGCCATGCTAAATTATCCATGGTGTCCAGGGATGTGCAAACTAGGTGAATTAGCCACAGGATATGGAGGGCTACAGGGTAATGAGGTGGGTCTTCGGAGGGTTGGTGTGGACTCAGTTGGATGAGTGGCCTGCTTCCACACAGTAGGGATCCCATGAAATGGGGGAAGAGGAAGATCAGTAAGGAAGAGCTCAGTGATTCAGTTGATTACACACAAGAATAACAAACAATCATCTAAATAAAAGTGGAAATAAAGAATGATCAGAACACAATAATTTAGGAAGCCCCCTGCCATTAAACCTTGTGGTAATATTAATTCTAACACAGGCAAAAGAAATGACAACAGTCACTAAAAGTGAAGCAAACTGTCAAACAACAAACATAATTGTAAACATAAAGTGCATAGCTTTGAATGACTGAACAAAAGTGCATCAGGTGCAAACAAGTTACATTAAGTCAGTTTGTGGTTTAACAGAGTAAGAGTTTAGTCCTATTGTCTGTGGGAAAGTGGAATACTCATTGCATAGTTTTAAAAGATTTGTGAAAAAGTTGTGTTACTAGATTAAGTTTCCTGATTTTCTTCATTTTCTAGCAGTCTCTGCTGAGAAACAAACTGTGAAGGTATACTGACACCTTTATGGCTCCAAAATCCCATTCATTCTTCATAGTCAGGCTCACAGATAGAGAATGACCATTTGATGCTGGAATGAGAGGGCTGCCAATGTCTAGGGGAAAAAACCCTTCCATTTATACAAAGAATTAAAGATGGGCTTTATATTGAGGAGAGAGGAAGAGAAACCTGAAGATTGTGTCAAACACAAAAAGTAAATGCTAGAAATCTATATAAAAAAAACCCCAGAAAATGGGGAAATGTACAGCAAGTCAGGCTGCAGAAAAACAGAACAAACTTTTCAGGCATAGAAATGACTCCTGGAGGATGGTGTTCAACATCACTTGCGGGAAACACGGAGAGTGGCCATATCACTGGATATACTCTGAGCTATAATGCTGGCTCCAGTTTTGATGAGCAATTGTTGGCATTTTCCCCCAAAAAAGGAATGGACAACAGAATTAAACTAACCTGGAAGGTGCATCCTGTGGAATGCAGGCCAGAATCTGAAAATCTACTGACGTCCATTAAGGTCAGTCGTTATGATGATCTCCAAGATAAGAAGAGCCAGTATTGAGATTCCTCTCCGTTTTCAATCGATTGGTATCGAAGGCTTTCTAAGACAGTGTTGGATCACTCTGCTACCCAGAAGTCCAAAGACAATAATTAAAATCCAACTCTGATCCAACTTGAGGGTCTTCTGAGAAGTTTCAGACACCGTCTAAAAAGATTTTAACCAGACGACCATACAGTCGTCAAAATCAATATTTTCCATGTCAAGAGTCTCCTGTGGGCACCCTGTAGTCTGCGTAGTGATAGAGATTTACAGGAAACCAAGATTGTCTGCTGGTATCTGAATTCTATCTGGTCAGTGAAACAGCCTGCATCATGGCTGAATTATCTTGTTGGATTGGAAACCAAACAACTAACTGTTTGAAGTCGTCCTGCTAACCCATTCTCTCCATCACTCTTGACAGCTGTTTCAGTGTAAATCGATTTTCACAGTTTGTTTCTCACCAGTGAAGATCTCCATCCAAACTGGGCAATGCTGGGAAACGGCTCCTCCCCATTTCCAACCGTCTGGAATCCAGGGGCTGTTGAGGCCCTGTCGAATCACACCCCATCTCCCTGGGAAAGGCAGAAAGAAATGAGACACGGGTTTCTGCTAGGCTGAGACAACATTCAAGAACAATCTCAGACTTTCACGGACAAGTTCGCAACAAGAGCTGTTTTTTTCCATTTAACAAGCTCTCGTGAAGAGAGCTTGGCTTAACAACGGTCTCGGTCTTCGTGCACTGAAGCACATAGGATATTAAAATCATCGGCTGAACTTTCTGGACCCAAATGGAGTAACAGCTGTTGTTGTACTCTTTGCTTGGGAATAATGTGAAATAGCAGAAGGATTTGCAGATTGATTAACAGTCTGACAATATGTTATGTGAATGTTCTTTCCAAGCCTGTAACCATCTTTATAACAGCTGATAGCATGACTACCATATATGACCATCAATAGGACTAATGTCACTAGGTTAGTAATCAGAACTCCAGGCTAGTACTATGAGGACATGGGTCTGAATTCCACAATGGCAAATGGTGAAATTGGAATTCAATTTGAAAACAAAGATTCAGGGGCATTAGGTGAGAGGGGAAAGACTTCAAGAAGACAAAAGGCAAAATCTTTTACACAACGGTTCATGTGTGGAACGAACTTCCAGAGGAAGTGGTGAATGTGGGGACAACTACAAGGTTCAAGTATCATTTCGATAAGTACAGTACATGAAGAAGAGATGTTTGGAGGGATATGGGTCAACGGCAGGCATGTGGAACTAGTTTAGTTTGGGATATGGTCAGCATGGGCTGCTTGAACCGAAGGGTCTATATCAGTACAGGAATTAAAAAGCTAGCCTAATGGCGACCATATAACCATTGTCATAAAAGTTTCGTCCAATTCACTAATGTCCTTCAGGGAAGGCAATCTGTTGTCTTCACTCGATCTGGCTTACACGTGACTCCAGACCCATGGCAACATGGTTGACAATTAGGCAATGGGCAATAGATGCCAGGCCAGCTAGTGATGCCCACATCTCATGAATTAAATTTTTAAAAATGCCAGGGGTTTCAGTGCTCAGGCTGAAGGGGGAGTTCTGATGGAATGGTGTTGGCATGGACAACAGAATGACAAAGGGAATCCACATCTGTAAGACGTCAACCTCCGACTGAATGCATGCTCTCTGAGCTGGGGCTGGCTTTATAAAGGGGCCAAAAGCAATTGGGTGTGCCACTTGGTCTCCAAGACAAGAAGTAGGAGGCAGCCTGTTTAGGACTGTAATTTCAGGGGTCTGTTAAAGGCCCTGTTTCTGAACTTCCTTGCATTTCCAGTTGGCAGCGAAAGCACAGTGTGTTGGTGAGCCTGCACATAGGTGCTCAGGGCAGAAAGTGAGGGAGAAGGCACAAGAGATCTCCTCCCCTCCAGTAGGGACCCATAATTGCTGCCAACACATTTAAAACAAACTTAATCATAGGATGAGGGCATCACTGGCTAGGCCAGCATTTATTTACCCATTCCTAATTGTTAAGAGTCAACCGCATTGGGGTATGCACCTGGAGTCACATGTAGGCCAGACCAGGTAAAGACGGCAGTTTCCTTCCCTAAAGGACATTAGTGAACCAGATGGGTTTTTCTGACAATCGACAATGGATTCATGGTCATTATTAGATTCTCAATTCTAGATTATTTTAAAAAACAGAATTGAAATTCCACCATCTGACTTGGCAGGATTCAAACCTGGGTCCTCAGAACATTATCTGAGTCTCTGCATTAACAGTCCACTGATAATACCACTAGGACATTACCTTCCCACTGTCTCTTTGTGCCACAGTCAATGACGGTGTGGCTGTTTTAAAAAGTAAAAACAAAAATTACGTCTGATCGCTCAATACTCTTCCATGTTCACAGCAGCAGCTCGCATCTTTACAGTCAGAATACAAGCTCAATTCCAGTCTTTTGTTTGGAGAACTGAACATTACAGTGCACATTCCTAAAGCACCATTGTGTATGATTGAGAGCCATTACTAGCACCCATTCCAATTCCCAAGCCTGGGTTCAACATCTGGCCTCTGGTCTCCCCTTGCCTAGACTATCCGAAGCAGGGTTCAAAACCTGCTCCTTCTCATTCAGAGAGGGGATAGCTGTCACATTATGCTTGGGAGCAGCCAGTCCATCAAATTATTTTTGCATGTCAAGCAGGGATGAGACAAGGGAAATGACTGGGAGTTTTGGAACCAAGTTACTCTCAAAATTATTTATTCGCAGAATGAAGTGACTCAATGCATGTTCTTCATTTGCTGTTGAACGTGATTCAATTGCTTTCAGAAGAGACTATCTGGTGAATGATAATGATTTGCTTCTTAACAGGAAGGGGTGGGGTAGCAATATTTGTCTTACCTGTGTAAGCATTTGCAACTTCTTGGTTCCACCAGATGTTGCCCTGGGTGAAGTCACTATCCTTGTCCTTGCTGCTGATGTTGGTGTTTACGTCACAGGGAACGCAGTGTTGGAAGTGGTTCTCTCTCAGTATATTGAACTCAATGGCATCGGGTTGCAAACCAAAATGCCCCAAAATGATGAGCTGCTTCTGTTCTGGAAAGAGCAAAAGAATTTCCTTCAGCTCAGCAACTTAAATCAGTCAGAACTTAATTTCTTTTTTCCTCTGTTTAAACCTCTGGTAGCTTCCTGAAGTGCCAAATGAGGCCATTCAGCCCATTTGTCTATGCTCATTGAAAGAGCTGTCCAATAGTTGCCATCACTCACTACCCCAGTCTGAACACATTCCCCTTTCAATTATTTCTCTAGGTTCCTTTTTACGAGTTGCTGGTGGATCTGCTTCCCCTATTCCAGAACTTACTGGTTAATAATGAAATTCTGCCGATATTTCCTCCTCACTGGTTATCAATTGTCTTAACTTGTGAACTTTATAAAAAAGGTATGCCATCTGATCGCCCCTGGAGCAGGGAAATCAAGGTTAGTTTCCCAGATTCAGCAAATGCATTGAATTCCCCTAAGCAGCCAATGCATCCACAACTGGGTGCATGGTGCCTCAGCGTTTAGCACTATTGCCTCACATCGCCAGGGACCTGGGTTCAATTCCCCCCTCGGGTGACTGTTTGTGTGGAGTTTGCACATTCTCCCCATATCTGCGTGGGTTTCCTCTGGGTGCTCCAGTTTCTTCCCACAGTCCAAAGATGTGCCAGTCAGGTGGAGTGGCCATGCTAAATTGCCATACAAGGATATGAATGCCAGGTGGATTAGCCAGGAGAAATGCAGGATTAGTGGGTCTGGGTGCACCGCTCTTCAGAGGGTCGGTGTGGACTCGATGGGTTGAATGGCCTGCTGTAGAGATTCTATGATCTATACCTCCTAAGAGTATTGACAGACTATTGATAGCCATTCCCCAACAGACATCTCCAGGACACACACGAAATAACCCCACTGTCCTATGGCTGAACACTCTAACTCACCCTTCCACTCCACCAAGGACATGCAGGTCCTGAGCCTCCTCCACCGCCAAACCTTACCACCTGACGAATGCCTCATCTTCCAACTTGGAACCCTCCAACCACATGGGGTCAATGTGAATTTCACCAGTTTCCTCATTTCCCCTCCCACCCCCCCCACCTTATTCCAAATCCAACCTTCCAACTCGGCACCGCCCTCTTGACCTGACCTACCTGTCCTTCTTCCTTCCCACCTATCTATTCCACTCTCCTCTCTGACCTATCACCTTCCCTCCCAATTTCATCTACCTATCGCATTCTCAACTACCTTCCACCCAGCCCCACCCTCCTCCCATTTATCTCTCAGCCCCCTTGAGCCACCCCCTCATTCCTGATGAAGAGCTTATGCTTGAAATGTCGATTCTCGTGCTCCTCGGATGCTGTGCTTTCCCATACCAAATGTAAAACAGGTTCAACAGCCTACTCCTCCCATTTCTACGTTTCTTTCTTTAAAATCATCTCAACATGCCTTTTCTTGCAACCCCAAGCCAAACTCCCATCCACTGACTCCATCTATACTTCCCACTGCCTTGAGAAAGCAATCAAAGGCTCCTCGCACCCCAGTTATACTCTCTGCCAACCTCTTCTGACCGACAGCAGATATACAAGCTTAAACATACCTACCAACAGATCCAAGAACAGCTTCTTCACCGCTGCAATTAGACTCATGAATGGACCTCTCAAATTTTAAACTCTATCTCACTCTTTGTGTGCTTTCTTTGCAGCAGTAACATTGTACTCCTTACTCTGTTCTTATTGCCCTCATGCACTTGGTACGGTCAGATCTGCCTGTACTGCACTTAAAGCAAACCTTTTCTTGTGACAATAATAAATCAAATTAAGTCAAATGAAAATAATGGAAATACCTGCAAGATGCGCTCGGAGCATGTCCACTGGCAGGGTGTTTTGTGGCGTGCCTGCCCCGACTCCAGGGTCTGATTTGGACTGAAGATGAACATTGATGATATTGAGCGGGAACATTCCTACCTGCGCGAGTCAGACGTGGGACAAAGTCAGCAAAAAAGCTGGTCAAACTTTCAGATCCATAACTTTGGCAAACCCGTGATGCAACTTTACCCTAAAGATAGCAGCAAGGACCCATCAATCCCACACAATTGTCCCGACAGGTTGGCCTATTGAAGACTGTGCAGATAAGGGTCAGTGGCAGGGCACCTTCGTATCATGGGGGAGGGGGGCTGACAGGTTGGCACAAGTGCCCACTTTGGCAGGATTATTTGGAGACGACCTGCCCCAAGCCCACAAAAATTCACTCACTAGCTTGCCCACGGTAGAGCAGCGATTATGTGGCCAGGAACTCACCTACCCTTTCCAAAGCCAGATTGGCCCTACAAGAGAAGTTCCGATCCAGGAAGAAATTCTCACCCGCTTTTGAGATCCAGATCACTTATGAGGCACAATGCTCACCCATGAGCCTCATGTGGGTAGTTGTTTCATCTTTCTTGGCATACCAGAGTCATAGAGATGTACAGCACAAAAACAGACCCTTCGGTCCAACTCATCCATGCTGACCAGATGTCCTAAATTAATCTCATCCCATTTGCCAGCATGTGATCCATATCCCTCTAAACCCTTCCTATTCATATAGCCATCCAGATGCCCTTTAAATATTGTAGTTGCACCAGCCTCCAACACTTCCTCTGGCAGCCTATTCCATACATGCACCACCCTCTGCATGAAAAAGTAGCCCCTCAGGTCCCTTTTAAATCTTTCTCCTCGCACCTTAAATCTATGCCCTCTAGTTTTGGATTTCCCTATCCTGGTGAAAAGACCTTGGCTATTCACCCTATCCATTCCCCTCATGATTTGATAAACCTGTATAAGGTCACCCCTCAGCCTCTGACCCTCCAGGGAAAACAGCCTCTCCAACCTTTTGTGTGTGTGTGTGTGTGTGTCTCATATATGGGAGGGCCAATAACCCGAATGGAGGTGGGAAATCATACAAACCCTACAGTGTGAAAGCAGGCTATTTGGCCCATCAACTCCACATGGCCCATCCAAAGGACATCCCACCCAGTCCCATCCCTGTATAGTACCCTATCCCTGCAACCCTGCACTTCCCATGGCGAATCCACCTATTCTGCACACTATGGGCAATTTAGCATGGCTGATCCACCTAAACTGCACATCTTTGGACTGTGGGAGGAAACTGGAGCACCTGAAGGAAACCCACACAGACACAGGGAGAACGCGCAAAACTTCACACAGACAGTCGCCCGAGGCTAGAATCGATCCTGGCTCCCTGGCGCTGTGAGCTAATAGTGCTAACCACTGAGCCACCATGTTATGGTCAGGAGCAAACAGAGTAACAGTGTAGCCAATTTTCTGACAGAGTTTCTCTCGAAGTTACGATGGGAATTTGGCAGAACACAATGCATTTCTGGCCACCACGGTTTGCCCCTCATCTTGGTCAAGTGTACACTTTGATCAGCTGGAAGTGAGATAAATGCACTTTCTTGCAATTTGATTGAATGGACACTACATGACATTGAACACTTTTCTGGAGATAGATGGCAGGGTATGATTGCAAGGCAGTAACTGTGTATATTAAAGATAACAAAGTTTATGCTAATTATATTCCCTGAATGCTCAGATGAGTTTATCACCAGCCAGCCTGTTAATATCTGGTTTATCACACTTTCAAGGTCTTTATTCAAGGTAAAAAGAAACAGGCAATGTCTATTCGTTGTCGAAAGCACATAGACATAGGGAGCAGATGTGACACAGAGTATGGAAAGAGAGGGATAAGACTGAGGAAGTCAATAAACTCTCCCCTCAAAAAGCAACCACACGTATCTTGATTTCAATCTCACCTACTGGCTTGAGATCTGTTAACTGTGATACCACAGCATAGCACAGTAACTCAGTGGTTCAGGGACCTGGGTTCAATTTGAACTTCGGGCAACTGTCTGTGTGGAGTTTGCACATTCTCCATGTGTATCCTCCCACAGTCCAAAGTTACACAGGTTAGGTGGATTAGCTACGCAAGGTTGAATAGACTGGGGCTATTTTTCCTGAAGCATCAGAGACTGAGGGGTGACCTTATAAAGGTTATAAAATCATGAGGGGCATGGATGGGGTAACTAGCCAAGGTATTTTCCCCAGGGTAGGGAAGTCCAAAACAAGAGAGCACAGGTTTAAGGTGAGAGTGGAAAGATTTAAAAGGGATGTGGACAACCTTTTCATCCAGAGATTGATACGTGTATGGAATGAGCTGCCAGAGGAAGTGGTGGAGGCTAGTACAATAACAAGTTTTAAAAGGCAACTTCATGGGTACATAAATAGGAAGGGTTTAGAGGGATATGGGCTAATGCTGGCAAAAGGGACTAGATTAATTTAGGATATCTGGCCGGCTTGGACATATTAGACCGAAGAGTCTGTTTTCATTCTGTACAGTTCCATGACTCTATGACCCAATAAAGTGCCCATCGTGACCAGGGATGCATGGGCTAGGTAGATAAACCATGGGAATTGTGGGGTTACACGGATGGGGACAGGGGTGGGAGGATCAGTGCAGGTTCAATACCCCAAATAGCCTCTCTGCACTGTTGGGATTCTATGACAGAAGGGGAAGATTGCTTAATGTGGAGCAGAGGATTCTGAGTTATCCAAGATGGAGGATGGGATAAATTTCTGGCTGTAACAGCTACTCCTTTTTTGAGGTATTTTAGGTGTTGGAGGTGATTTCCTCGAATTCCAGGAGCAGCAATGAATGTTTTATATGCTGTTGCATTGTTTTGGAACTTTGGAGAATAAAAAGTCAAAACTTCAGCACTTCTAAAAGGGAGAAGATCAGACAAAGGAAGCACATGGCGACGTCAGTGCAAGAGAGAGAGAGAGAGAGAGAGAGAGAAAAAGAGAGAAAGAAACCCACATTGCTAACTGACAGTTAGCAGTTACTGCCTTTGCTGTTGAATTCATGTATCACTGGACATCGGAGTGCGTCTGGGAAAATTAAAAACAGTGAACTTCACAACTGATCTTGGGTGAACCTGTTTGGGCGCGGTCATGGCACAGAAGTAGATAAGTAGATTTTAAGCGTGGCCTTCAAATAAGTCTGCAGTATTGAGTAGAGCAGGTTCTTTCTTGATTATATGTTTTATTGAGCAATGTGTCTTGATTAAACTTTAAATATAAGCCATAAGTATTAATTTAACCTGGAGAGGTGTTTTGTAGAGAAATAAGACAGTGCTATTTTCTGGGTCTGCAGTTGACCCTTAGTTGAGTGATATGCTCTACTTGTCAGATGTGGGAGCTTAGGGAGAGTTTACATGTTATTGAGGACTAGATCTGCAATAAATGCTGTTGGTTGTGAATCCTATCAGATTGAATGAATCGGTTGGAGAGGCAGTTAGAGGCAATGAGGAATTTACAAGAGCAAGGGGATGTGATGGACGGCAGTTATAGGAAGGGGGGGAAAGTCTCAGATACAGTCACATAGATGGGGCTAACTCCAGGTAAGGTAAGAGGGGTAGGCAGGTAGTGCAGGGGTCTTCTGTGGCTATCCCCATTTCAAACAAGCATGCTGTTTTGGAAAATGTACAGGGTGATGGATTCTCAGGGGAATGTAGCGCGAATAGCCAAGTTTCTGGTACTGAGACTGGCTCTAATGTAATGAGAGGTACGTCAGGTTCCAAGCGATTGATTGTGTTAGGGGACTCTCTAGTCCGAGGTACAGTCAGACGTTTCTGTGGCCAGCAGCGAAAAATCAGAATGGTGCCTTGCTTCCCTGGTGCCAGGTTCAAGGATGTCTTAGAGAGGGTGCAGAATATTCTCAAGGGGGAGAGAGATCAGCACGAGGTCATGATACGAGGTCATGGAACCAACGACATAGGAAGGGAAAAGGTCAAGATTCTGAAGGGAGATTACAGAGAGTTAGGCAGGAACTTAAAAAGGAGGTCCTCGAGAGTAGTAATATCTGGATGACTCCCAGTGCTACGAGCTAGCGAGGGCAGGAATAGGAGGACAAAGCAGATGAATGCATGGCTGAGGAACTGGTGTCTGGGAGAAGGATTCACATTTTTGGATCATTGGAAGCTGTTTTGGGGTAGATGTGACCTGTATAAGAAGGACGGATTGCACCTGAATTGGAAGGGGACTAATATACTGGCAGGGAGATTTGCTAGAGCTGCTCAAAAGAATTTAAACAGTGAGGAATGAGATCAATTTGAGACTGGTACAGTTGAAAAATAAGTGAGTCAAACAGTCAGGGCAGGCAGGGACAAAGCAAAGAACAAGGTGGGACTGATAAATTAAACTGCATTTATTTCAAAGCAAGAGGCCTAACAGGAAAGGCAGGTAAACTCAGGGCATGGTTAGAAGCATGGGACTGGGATATCATAGCAATTACAGAAATGTGGCTCAGGGATCGACACTGGCAGCTTAATGTTCCAGGATACAAATGTTATAGGAAGGACAGAAAGGGAGGCAAGAGAGGAGGGGGAGTGGCGTTTTTGATAAGGGATAGCATTACAGCTGTACTGAGGGAAGATATTCATGGAAATACATCCAGGGAAGTTATTTAGGTGGAACTGAGAAATAGGAAAAGGATGGTCACCCTATTGGGATGGTAATATAGACCCCCTTATAGTCAGAGGGAAATTGAGAAACAAATTTGTAAGGAGATCTGAGTTATCTGTGAGAATAATAGGGTGGTTATGGTAGGGGATTTTAACTTTCCAAACATAGACTGGGACTGCCATAGGGGTCGGGGTTTAGATGGAAAGGAATTTGTTAAGTGTATACAAGAAAATTTTCTGATTCAGTATGTGGATGTACCTACTACAGAAGATCAAAACTTGACCTTCTCTTGGGAAATAAGGCTGGGCAGGTGACTGAGGTGTCAGTGGGGGAGCACTTTGGGGCCAGCAACCATAATTCTATTAGATTTACAATAGTGATAGAAAAGGATAGACCAGATCTAAAAGTTGAAGTTCTGAATTGGAGGAAGGCCAATTTTGACAGTGCTAGGCAAGAACTTTCAAAAGCTGATTGGGTGCAGATGTTCCCAGGTAAAGGGATAGCTGGAAAATGGGAAGCCTTCAGAACTGAGATAATGAGAGTCCAGAGAAAGTATATTCCTGTTAGGGTGAAAGGAAAGGCTGGTAGGTGAAGGGAATGCTGGATGACTAAAGAAATTGAGGGTTTGGTTAAGAAAAAGAAGGAAGCATATGTACGGTAGATTAGATTACATTAGATTAGATTACAGTGTGGAAACAGGCCCTTCGGCCCAACAAGTCCACACCGACCCGCCGAAGCACAACCCACCCATACATTTACCCTTTACCTAATACTACGGGCAATTTAGCATGGCCAACTCACCTGACCTGCACATCTTTGGACTGTGGGAGGAAACCCACGCAGACACGGGGAGAACGTGCAAACTTCACACAGTCAGTCGCCTGAGGCGGGAGTTGAACCCAGGTCTATGGCGCTGTGAGGCAGCAGTGATAACCACTGTGCCACTGTGCCGCCCACGCGGCAGGATAGATCAAGAAAATCCTTAGAAGAGTATAAAGGCAGTAGAAGTATACTTAAGAGAGAAATCAGGAGGGCAAAAAGGGGATATGAGATAGCTTTGGCAAATGAAGTTTAGGAGAATCCAAAGGGCTTTTACAAATACATTAAGGACAAAAGGGTAACTAGGGAGATAATAGGGCCCCTCAAAGATCAGCAAGGCAGCCATTGTGTGGACCCGCAGAAGATGGGGCAGATTCTAAACAAGTATTTTGCATCAGTGTTTACTGTGGAAAAGGACATGGACGATATAGACTGTAGGGAAATAGATGATGACATCTTGAAAAAAGTCCATATTACAGAGGAGGAAGTGCCAAATGTCTTGAAACACATGAAAGTGGATAAATCCCCAGGAGCTGATCAGGTGCATCCTAGAACTCTGTGGGAAGCTAGGCAAGTGATTGCTGGGCCTCTTGCTGAGATATTTGTATCATCGATAGTTACAGGTGAGGAGCCGGAAGATTGGAGGTTGGCTAACGTGGTGTGACTGTTTCAGAAGGGTGGTAAGGACAAGCCAGGGAACTATAGACCAGTGAGCCTGGTGGGCAGGTTGTTGGAGAGAATCCTGAGGGACAGGATGTACATGTATTTGGAAAGGCAAGCACTGATTAGGGATGGTCAACATGGCTTTATGCGTGGGAAATCATGTCTCACAAACTTGATTGAGTTTTTTGAAGAAGTAACAAAGAGGATTGATGAGGGCAGAGCGGTAGATATGATCTATATGGACTCCAGTAAGGCATTCGGCAAGGTTCCCCATGGGAGACTGGTGAGTAAGGTTAAATCTCGTGGAATACAGGGAGAACTCATCATTTGAATACAGAAATGGCTCAAAGGTAGAAGACAGAGGATGGTGGTGGAGGGTTGTTTTTCAGACTGGAGGCCTGTGACCAGTGGAGTGCCACAAGGATCGGTGCTGGGTGCATTACTTTTCGTCATTTATATAAATGATTTATATAAATGATATGGGAGCATAAGAGGTACAGTTAGTAAGTTTGCAGACGACACCAAAATTGGAGGCGTAGTGGACAGCGAAGAAGGTTATCTCAGATTACAACAGGATCTTGCTCAGATGGGCCAATGGGCTGAGAAGTGGCAGATAGAGTTTAATTTAGATAAATGTGAAGTGCTGCATTTTGGGAAAGCAAATCTTAGCAGGACTTATACACTTAATGGTAAGGTCCGAGGGAGTGTTACTGAACAAAGAGACCTTGAAGTGCAGGTTTATAGCACCTTGAAAGTGGAGTTGCAGGTAGATAGGATAGTGAAGTAGGCGTTTGGTATGCTTTCCTTTATTGGTCAGAGTATTGAGTACAGGAGTTGGGAGGTCATGTTGCAGCTATACAGGATATTGGTTAGGCCACTGTTGGAATATTGCATGCATTTCTGGTCTCTTTCCTATGGGAAAGGTGTTGTCAAACTTGAAAGGGTTCAGAAAAGATCTACAAGGATGTTGTCAGGGTTGGAGGATTTGAGCTATAGGGAGAAGTTGAATAGGCTGGGCTGTTTTCCCTGGAGCGTCGGAGGCTGAGGAGTGACCTTATGGACGTTTATAAAATCACAAGGGGCATGGATAGAATAAATAGACCACCTTGGGGTGGGGGGAGTCCAGAACTAGAGGGCATAGGTTTCGGGTGAGAAGGGAAAGATATAAAAGAGACCTAAGGAGCAACCTTTTCACGCAGAGGGTGGTACGTGTGTGGAATGAGCTGCCAGAGGAAGTGGTGGAGGCTGGTACAATTGCAACATTTAAAAGGCACCTGAATGGGTATATGAATAGGCAGGGTTGGAGGGATATGGGCCGGGTGCTGGCAGGTGGGACTAGATTGGGTTGGGATATCTGGTCGGCATGGATGAGTTGCACAGAAGGGTCTTTTTCCTTGCTGTACATCTCTATAACACTATCAGGAAGAAAGATGTCTTTCAGGCAGAAGGTTGTTACTGGAGTTTTTTTTCGAGAAAAATGACTGAAACCAAGTGTGAAATATCAGTGTGTGATTTTCCACTGATTTCTTGTGAATTACCTTCTTAAAATTAATGGTAACATGAAGTGCACCTGTGGAGGAAAAAGTTAAGTACGAACTTGGCACAATCATTTACTATGAGAAGCAAAATCAGATAAATTATCTTCAGAGCGAGAGGCTTAATAATTGGACATGAGGAAGATTTGGAAATTCTATCAAAATTTATGGACCAAATTTATGAGAAACTTGACATTAAATAGATATGAGGCATTGTCAGATTTTGATAAATTTTAAAAACTGGTTGGATAGTCGACAGAACAACATATGCAAGATTGCAAACATTTTTCTTCGAGAATCCCAATTCAGTGCTCGTCTTTACCTTGTTGGATTGAAAACATTAAAAAAGAGTTAGACTTTCAGATAAAACACACCTTTGGAACAAATGTCAGAAACCTTTAACAAAAGAAGGCCCTAAGATAATATTAGTTTCCTGCAGCTTTCTTGACACAAATGAGACATTCAATAGTAACATTGGAAATGGAGGATTCAATGGTAGTGGCATTTTGGGGTTGTCCTAAATTGGAATACAAGCACCAATTTGAAAGATGGATCATACTCAAATGGAGTGATGATACAGGCACCTTGGTGAATGAAAGAATAAAAAGACTGATCATTCCATGTAAAATAACCGGGATAAGGCACATTATTAACACAACTGTGTATGAGGTTGGTACCGAGCGAGTCAGCTATGCAAAAGGCTCAAATAAAACTGCACATGGAAAATAAGGTAATTGTTTTGGGGAAGTCATTCAATTTTAAAGTTTACACAATCATAGACATTACTGTATCCTCTTAAGGAGACCCCGTTTCTCAAATCAAATTATTAAATAAGTATTAGTAGCATTAGGGAATAGGAGCTAAAAAGTAAAAAAAAAGCTAACTATTTCAAAATAACATCAGCAGCTTGCCCATCTATCTCCTCATAGATTCAAACCCCAATTAAAGGATGCAAGAGTAAGGGAAAACTAGTTCAGTAAATTTACAGAAGGTATCAATAATATAAAAAACATAGAGGAGGACATGATCACATGTCAAAGGAGTCTCCCATTAGTAACAGACTTTAATGAAGTTGTAGCAATGGACTTGAAGATATGAGGTGAGAAAAGAAAAATTTTCATTTTGAACTTCAGTCAATGCAACTAAATTTCAACTAGGTTTAAATCAGTATACAAAAAATATGTTGTTAAGATAAAGCTTGATCATGGACAAGATAATGGAGAAGAGGCTAAGAATGCCGTGGTGAATAACTTCCTGACCGACCGCCGCGCCCCCCCCTCCCCCTCCCCCAAAAGCCCGTTCACTATCTACAAAGCACATGTTTGATGGAATACTCCTCTCTTGCTTGGATGAGCAGCAACACTTGAGAAACTCGACACCATCCAAGACAAAGCATCCCATTTGATTGGCAACACATCCAGAAGCATCCATTCCCTCCACTCCTGACACTCAGTTGCAGCAATGTGTACTGTCTACAAGATGCACTGCAGAGAGTGCAGGCGCCAACAAAGGAGCACAACCTTTGTGCATCACTCAATCGGTATTGCAATTTGTGTCAGGCTTGAGTCTGCGATCTGGGGAGGGGTAAAATTAGCTCAGTTATACTAAGCCTGTCTGGAGGAAGGAAACTCGGAAGGGATAAGCTTCGAGGAATGAATGAGACAAACAGAACCCACATAACATTTCAAATTGTAAGCCTAGATTTTCTGCCCCAGCCCCCATCTGTGGTGTTCTGATGATGCAGGGTGGACAAGGCAGTGTGACTACTCAGTGACATTCCATGGGGTGGCACAGCCCTGCTGCCTCACAGTACCAAGGACCCAGGTTTGATTCCACCCTCAGGTGACTGTCTATGTGGAGTTTGCATGTTCTTGTCATGTCTGCGTGGGTTTTCTTGGTGCTCCAGTTTCCTCCCACAGTCCAATGATGTGCAAGTTAGGTGGATTGGCCATGCTAAATTGCTCATAGTGCCCACGGACGTGATGGTGGATTAGCTGTTAGAATGCAGGATTATGGGGTTAGGGTAGGTAGTGTGGGTCTGTGTGGGCTGCTCATTGGAGGGGGTGGCGAAGACGCGATGGGCTGAATGGCCTGCTTCTACACAGTAGGGATTCTATGTAGAATCTTGCCCTTTGCCGTTCTTTGATGCACGATTTAATGCAGATAGCCACAAGTCACAGCAAAGCCTTTTCAACTGTATTTTTACCTTAAACAAGCCGAGCAAAAGTTGGCTGTATGGCTGGTGTCCATTGTACTGCTCCAGCAGCTTCTCCAGGCTGATGGCCCGGTCCAACTCAAGGCCTGAGGTAGTGTCCCAAAGGAAGGCCACCCGTTCGACATTCTGTGGTAGGTGTGGGAGTAAAAGTTGAAACCTGTGAGTTTCCACTTAGAAAAGAAAAATATCAAAATGAATCATGGTCAGGTGACACTGCACAAAGTGAGAAGTGGTGCAAGTAGTAATCGCCATTCAATTACTGAAGTGCATGCTACCTCTGAATTATTTTACGGACTTGAGGACTTGCTTTTACGTGCATTCTACGTTGAGCTTTCCCAGAATGAAATCCATGCTTCCTTCATACGAGAAAAAGATGAAGCTGCGTCGGCAGCAAAGAAAGATGCCAGTAATGAAAGGCCTTATCCAAAAATATTAAAAGAAAAAAAAATTTGCATTTGTGTAGCACCTTAAATAATGACAGAACATGCCAAAGTACTTTCTGGCTAATGGAGCACTCCTGAAGTTAAGGCACTGTTATCATGGAGGAAACTTAGCAGTCAAATTGCCCACAGCAAGCTCCCACAAGCAACAACAATCTGATAATCAGATAAACTGTTTTTGTGATATTGTTTGAGGGATAAATATTAACCAGACTCTGGAGAAAATCCCTGTTCTTTTCCAAGTACTGCCACGAGCATTTCATGACCAAATGAGAGGGCATTGACGGGAGACTTCATCTGAAAGATGGAAGTTCTGACAGAGCAACACTCCCTCAGTTCCACACTAATTTCTTTGTGGTCAGGTCTGGAGTACAATTCAGTAAGTTTAAAAGTTGGATGGTCAGGCAATGCAGGATAGACCTGCATATGATCTTTATAAGTATTTACTTGAAGAGAATCACATGGCAAACATGGATCTCCTAACCTGACAACTACATTTTCAGGCAGTTCCTACTTATAGGGCTGCAAAGTGAATGCCTATTGCCTGTGTACAGGTAACAAAATCAGTTACCTCAAACTAAATCAACATGGGAAGGTGAGACCTTGTAAGCAGATAGCCTGAGGCAGCAAGAGCGGGAGTAGGCATCATGGGGCCATGGTGGGGTCAAGCCTTTGTGAGGAAATGGTGATTAGAACCATGGAAATAGGCTAAATAAATGTTCTTCCTTTCATTCAGTCATTCAAACTCTGCCAATTATTTGTAGGGTAATCAAAAACTATTCTTATTGCTCCATTCTCCCTCTGTAGAAATATATCTTTCTCTGCTTCACATGAGCGCATAATCTTTCCTGAAATGATACACTAGTCTATGCCTCAATGATTCCTCAAAGCATTCCAGGCTACATCAGCTCACAAACCAACAGAGCTAAATTGTTGGGGTTTAGGAGCATTCGGCGCAGCCATTTTGGTGTGAGCGATTTGGCGCGGCCTGTTTGGCGCAGCCCATTTTGCCGCAGACCCATTTAGGCACAGAACTGTTGGATCATCAATGAAAATCAACATAATAGTAGAATTATTAAATGGGTAGTTTCCAGTAGTTTGTAGTTATTATTAAAATAACTAGTCATCAACCGTGGTTCCTCAAAATTTCTAAAAACAAAGAAAATATAACCCATTAAAATGCCATCAACAATTTTGTCAAAACGTGGAAAGGAAAAGTGCTCATACGATGGCTATATGTACGTATTTGATAGATATGCTGCTGATAAGATAATAAAGTTTTGGAGATGTGAGAGGAAGGACATTTGCAAAGCTCGAATTCATGTTATAAATGGTGACCTAGTCAAACAAATTAATGAACATTCGCATGCAGTTTCGGCATCTAAGGTGGAAAGAGACACTGTCATTTCAAAGATAAAAGTACAAGCTGCTGAAACTGTAGAGGGAAGATTACAAGTGATTAATGAGTGCCGAGAAAATTTGTTGGAAGCTTGCCAAGTAATGCTGCCTAACAACAGAGCACTGAAGAAAATGGTTCATAGGACAAGGAAAGAAATTGCTGCCTACCCAGTAAATCCAAGAAATTTAGAAGAACTTGTAATTCCAAAGTTAAAAATCACACTACACCAGGTTATAGTCCAACAGGTTTAATTGGAAGCACACTAGCTTTCGGAGCGTCGCTCCTTCATCAGGTGATAGTGGAGGGCTCAATCCTAACACACAGAATTTATAACAAAAATTTACAGTGTGATGTAACTGAAATTATACATTGAAAAATTTATTGTCTGTTAAGTCTTTCATCTGTCTGAGTACCATGATAGTTTCACTTCTTTCATGTGTAAATCAGAAAACCTTTTTTTAAAAAGTTGCATCTCAGGTTAGCTGTTTACAATGGTGATAGCTAGACAATATGTTGAAGGTGTTAGCCCCCTGTGTTCTCTGTCTATGCCATGAGGTTTAGATTGATTCTAATCTAACAAGTGAGATAACGGAGTTTTACATGAATTCATGCAGTTTCTGAGCTCAGAGTTCGACATGAATACATGCAGTTTTTGAGCAAAGTACAATGTAACCCTGCAAGTACAAATTCACCCCACAAAATATGTGCGCGCATGTGGGTCTTTGTGTGTGTGTGTGTGTGTGTGTCTGTCTGTCTGTGTTGTGGGTTGTGAGTGCGAGAAAGTGTATGTGTGCGCGTAGTGAGTGTAGAGTGTCTTCAGTCTGTGAGGGGGTGCATGTGTGGGTGTGGGAGTGTGTGTGTCTGTAAGGGTGTGTGTGGGTGTCTGTGTGCGCGTCTGTGTATATGTGTGTATAGTAGTGTCTGTGTGTGTGGGATCCTCCAAGGCAGACTTCGAGACAGGCAGCAGCGAAAAGTGGCCGAGCAGAGGCTGATAGCTACGTTCGGTACCTATAGGGAGGGCCTCAACCAGGACCTTGGGTTTACGTCACATTACAGGTGACCACCATTGCACTATACACACACACACTCCCACACACAGGCACTCCTATATACACGGAGACACATATACACAGACGCGCACACAGACACCTACACACACCCTTACAGACACATACTCCCACACTCACACAAGCACCCCCTCACAGACTTAAGACATTTTACACTCACTACACACATACACACTTTCTCACACTCACAACCCCCAACTCAGACAGTCAGACACACACACACAAAGACCCACATGCACACATATATTTTGTGGGGTGAATTTGTACTTGCAGGGTTACATTGTACTTTGCTCAAAAACTGCATGCATTCATGTCGAACTCTGAGCTCAAAAAACTGCATGAATTCATGTAAAACTCCGTTATCTCACTTTTTAGATTAGAATCAATCTAAACATCATGGCATAGACAGACAACACGGGGGCTAACAGCTTCAACATATTGTCTAGCTATCACCATTGTTAACAGCTAACCTGAGAATGTAACTTTTTAAAAAAGGTTTGTGATTTACACATGAAAGAAGTGAAACTATCATGGTATTCAAACAGATGAAAGGCTTAACAGACAATCAATTTTTCAATGTATAATTTCAGTTACATCACACAGTAAATTTTTGCTATAAATTCTGTGTGTTAGGATTGAGCCCTCCACTATCACCTGATGAAGGAGCGATGCTCCGAAAGCTAGCGTGCTTCCAATTAAACCTGTTGGACTACAACCTGGTGTTGTGTGATTTTTAACTTTGTACACCCCAGTCCAACACCGGCATCTCCAAATTGCAATTCCAGATAGCTTTAAAACATATTCTGTTAATGAATATAATGAACAATTTTTACTAGCCGACAGCGGTTGCACCATCTGCAGAATTCTTATATTTGGAAGAAAAAGGAATGCAGAGTTTCTAAAACATTCAAAAAAGTTATATGTTGATGGAACATTCAAAATTTCCCCACCTCTATTTTCACATGTTTATGTTATTTTAGGGGAAATACATAAAAGGTGTGTTCCCACTGTTGTATGCTTAACTCCCAAATAAGTTACGAACAACATATGATTTGAAATTATTTGAAATGGTTCTGGAAATACAGCCTACATGCCGCCCTGACATTATCAACTGTGACTTTGAACTTGCAAATTTCAAAAGTTTTCCTTCTGCAGAAATCCAGGGATTTTTTTTCACCTGGCTCAAAATATGAGAAAACATCTTGCCAGTTTGGGACACTTGAGTAAGTATAACATTGACTTGGAGTTTTCTTCGAGAGCTAAAATGATAATTGGTCTTTCATTTATTCCGACTGAAAACATTGATGAAGTTATTAACATTTGGCTGATGCGCTTCCAGATGAACTGCATCCTCTGCTGGACTGGTTCAAGGATAACTATGTAGGTAGAAGATTACGCAGAGGAAATGGTAGGCATCCACCGCTTTTTCCAGTTGGAATGTGGAATTTATATGAAAGAACTTTAAACAATGAGGACAGAACAAACAATCATGCAGAAGCTGCCCACAGGAGATTACAATGCGAACTTGGAGTGGAACATCCAGTTATTTGGAAATTTATTGATAGTTTACGAAAAGTTTAGAGAGGAAGGGACATTTACTATGAGCGTCTCATAGCAGGGCACAATATTCCGTTGAAATTAAAGAAATTCAGGGAAGCAGACGCTGGAATACAAACACTCGTAAGAAGATTTAGTGAGAGAAATGATGTTGAGTATTTACGAGGGATTGCCCATAATTTTGAATAAACATCATATTTTAGATGTTTGGTAATTAACTTATATTTTTTTTTAAACATTTTTACTAAAGAGAATAAACATTACTTTTATTTTTATTGCTTTCATTAATGCTTTTAACTCAGCCTGAAAAGAAATAAATATGAGCTGCGCCAAAATAGGTCTGTGCCTAAATGGGTCTGCAGCAAAATGGGCTGCACCAAACAGGCCGCGCCAAATCGCTCGCGCCAAAATGGCTGCGCCGAATGGTCCCACTCCAAAGTTGTTGTGTGGTGGGCAGGAGGAAGGCAATGCACAAAAAGGAATGCACACGTTTCTCCTCATCATAGATAACAATCGATAACTCCTCGTCATAGCCTCCTTTGCTGGAGGACAAAATATAGTATATCCCTTTGTTTTCATATTTGGAACTTTATACCTGATTTGTACTTCTCGAGTAAACACATATAGAGTGAGATGTTTCCACACAGTCCCTAAAAGTATTGAATTGTTAACATATTCACGGAATCTCACTGTACAAAAAGAGCCTCTTTAGCCCAACTCTCCCATTTTACTCTCAAAAGTGAAATCAATTTGGGTCCACTGTCATACCCTTTACCCATGCACTTTGAAATTTTTATTTTTCCAAATAATTTATCAACTTCCCTTCCAAAAATAACAATTGCAGTTTTTCTTTCTATCCCAACTTCTTGCATTAAAAAGTATTTTACAGAGAGGTTCTCCCAGCTTTAGCTGAAGATTACTGGACCTTTAGGGAGCAATTGTTTCACTTGATGTTCAGGGATTTCTGCTGATCTGCCACTGAAGATATAGTAGGAGATCAAGAGAACTCAGAAGAATTTTTCTCCTATTATTCCAAGTTCACCTAAACTAAACATTTGCACCTGCTTAGTACCATCTCTTCTGTCTTTGTATTTCAAACTAAGTCTTCATTTCTACTACTGCTGTTGAATCAGACGTCTTACTTTGCCCCATCTTACTTCTGCAAACCCCTCTGGTCCACAATCCGCTAACGAACTCTACAGATCAATTCCACCTCTTATGCACAGCAATGTGTCACTGTAGTGCCACAGTGACTGACACTGCAGTGACTCTAGTCACTGTGATATACCTTCAATTGCCAGAACCTTAGGCACTGAAATTCCCTCTGTAAACTTTTCTTCTTAAGGTTCTCCTTACAACTTACTTCTTAAATAGGTTTTTTGTTACATATCTTTTTGAGTGGCTTGGTGTGAAACTCTTTTGGCTAATACTCATGAGAGACACCTTGCAATGCTTAGCTCCATTACAGACAGATTGGATAATTTATTAAATATGTTTGCTTATGAGTATACCTGTTTTTCCTGTCCTAGTGAGGTATCTAATGCAACATATTTCCACTTGCCACGGTCTCCTTTCCATTCTTGTACTGTAGCAACGGTGGGTTTTTCAAGCTCCAGGCATATCTGAGGAAATGAAACATTGGAGAAGGTTAATAATGTGAAGGTGCTGAGCTGGTGCCCTCTATCAGTGGAGATGTTGGAAGGCACAACAGTCTGCCTGGTGATTGGAGATGGAAGAGCTATATTTGCGGCGCTACTAGGTCAGAGAATAGGAGATCCCTGATTGGGGCTGTTAACCCGGTCCAATCAGGGAGCCCTCACTGACAGATATAAACAGGAGTGTCAGAGCTTCCATTCACTCTGAGATCTAGGTCTGAGGGAGCTGAATCAGTGTCAAGGACTCTCCAATTTGTGTCATGGAGGGGACTAGCTCTGTGCTGGCTGGACCACAGTCAGTGTGTCACTGCTGCTGTTGGTTTCTGCTTTGTTTTGGAGAATCTGATTCTGAAACTGGCTGGTTTGCAAAGCCGGTTTTGTTAACTGGTATCCCTTGTTTTTGTTTTCCTTCAGGAAAAACAAACATACAAAAAAACAATAAAGAAAATCAAAAAAGAACAAATATCTTCTCTGGCGAAGGGTTGGGGGGGGGGGGGGAGGGAAGGAGCGGGGAAGGAAAAGAAACTCTCCTCCTCCAAAACACAGATGGGCAGCAGGAACACACTGACTGTAGCCGAGCCAGCACAGTCAGTCCTCTAAACTGAGGAGATTCTAAATCTCCTGGTTATATCTCCCTCCCACCCTCCTACTACCGCTTAACAGCTGTAGTGCTTATATTTTCCCTAGTACCCACGATATGTGTGTGTTTGTGCGCAACACACTGAAAGACAACGGGTGTATAAATCTTTATTCTTTTTCCACCACCAGGAAGAAAGGAAACATCTGAGTGTCCAGTGACAAGCAGTGCCCTTCTCATCATAGGGCAATGCTGTGTGAGGTATTCCTTTTTTCCAAATTGCTTAAACTTCACAGTCAATGTGTTTTAGTGCTCATTAGGGAACTGTTGTTTGACTGGCTGGTTATAGCCTGTGTGTTACTCTTTTCTATTGTACTTTGAGAAAAGGATTATAGAGTCATAGAGATGTACAGCATGGAAATAGACCTTTCTGTACAATCTGTCCATGCCGACCATATATCCCAACCCAAACTAGTCCCACCTGCCAGCACCCAGCCCATATCCCTCCAATTTGTATACCTATCCATCCTTTGGATGAACCAGGCCTCTGTGGAGCCTGAACACCTGCATGTGTGCCGTGGACTCTTTTTCGGGAGTGGACCAAACCCCCATGAGTTAACTGCAGCTTCACAATGTACTGTGTTCCTGTGAGTGGGCCTGGTTCTCGATATACGGGCCAGGCCTCTAAAGAGACTGAACACCTATATGTGTGCTGCGGGATGTGCATTTTCTGCCTTGGGGTATGGACTCTGCCTTGGTACTGGAAACTGTATTGTGAGGATTTTGTGAATTCTGTTAATGTATGTGGGTTATGTAATTAATTGCATTTGAGTGTGGGCCAGAGTCAGCTAGTCAGTACATGGGGCGGATGGGAGTTGGAGGGTCGATGATTGGTCTGGGGGTGTCTGTTAGAATGCAGAGTGGCTGGGGAATAGGCAGCTGAAAACGTGGCCATGGGAAAGCTGGATGGGGGAGGAGCAGCCGGTACGCGAGCTGACTAGGGGCCAGAGGGTTGAGACCGGCCCGGAGAAAAGCAGGAGGGGCCTGTCAGTACATAGGGCAGGCAGGGCCAGGCAACTGATCGTGTCCTTGCATGAAGTCTGGTATAAGGCAGGCCAGTTACTATGTGGGAAGGCTGATCCAGGTGGTCGATGGCAGCCTGTAGGAAGGCCGACCGGGGGAGGACTGGTCAGTATGCAGGGAGGCTGGGAATTGAACAGCCGATGGCCGGTCCGAGGGAACGCTGGCCATGGGAAAGGGTCAGTCAGGACGTGGGGTGACTGTGTGCTGGAAGGCTGACAGCCCGACTGTAGGAAAGCAGGTCGGAGGTGGCTGGTTAGTATGCAGGGTGACCTGGCACAATTGTTGGCCAACAGCTCCCGAGGAAAGCAGGCCGGGGAGGGTCAGTCAGTACGCAGGTGACCTGAGACCGAAAGGCCAACAGCAAGCTCGTAGGAATGCCGTCCAGGGTAGTCTAGTCGGAACGCAGGGCGACTGGGAGATGAGTGGTTGATGGCCAGTCTGGAGAAAAGCGAGCCTAGGGAGGATCAGTTCGTATGCTGGGCGGCCAGAGACTGGAAGGCCGATGACTGTCCTGCAGGAAGGCTAGCCAAGAACTGTCTGATCAGTATGAGGTGTGGACTAGTGTCAGGTGCCTTTTTTTATAGCTATAGTGGGTCTGTGTTCTAAGCACTGTTTCTTATTTGATTGCACTGTCTTGTCTGTGCTTGTTACCATTACCCTTGACTGGAAGTGGGATTTGAGGATTGTTCTCATCTCCCTGAAAACTGGTTGAACAGTGGGGTTTGGTGTTTGGCTTTACAGCCTTTTCCCCTATATACAGTGATTTTTTTGTGAACTGCTTCTTTCTCTTTATTGTTAACTGCATTTTGTACTGTTTAATAAAATAAAGGAGTGTCAGAAGTTCCGTTCACTCAGAGGTAGCTCTGAGGGAGCTGGCTCAGTGTACATGTAAATACAATAAAGTGTAACTTGATGACGGGATACCAGCCTCTGTGGAATTATTTCAGATCCATTTCACGTTCAGTCACTGTCTTAATAGTCAAACATAACTATCACTTTCCACATTGCAAGTTCCCAAAGGAGTGGAATAGACAACTCTGACTTTTCTGATTTGAGGAGTGTTGGCTGATTCCCGGAGAATTTAGGCTCAAATCAGGTCATGTGAATTCTTGCTTTGACTTTTCATCCAGGAGTGGGACAGATCCACATCCAGGTCATTCTGCTATAATGTGCATTCTGTTAATTCTGAAATGTGATAGATGAATTGGGGACCTGTTTCTAAAATGCAAACTTTTAAAACATGTTGGCTGTAATGTGATTACATCACCAACGCGTCAAGCGCCGCTTCTAAAATGCAATTTTTCTATAATGCGGGGTTGCACAAGAACGCAATCGTTGTGTTATAGAAGAACTGCGTGTAGTTCTTTCTTACTCCTGATAATTGTTGTTGTTGTTGCAGTGGGTGAGATTATTTTCTCTTCATTCCCTTCCTCCAACTCACAGAAATGTGGCTTGAAACAAACTCTAACCATTCATGTGTTGTAACCAGTCACAATGGTTAAGGGTCAACTCACTGGAAATGCTCAACAAATGGTTTAAGCCTGATCATTCCTACTGCTTCATGGTGGACATACCTGGGTTTCATGAGTGGTAGCCAGGTTTCCACCCACCATATGGTAAAATAAAAATGTCACTCCGAGGTTCAGGCACCACTATATTGCAGCATCATGTCAGAGAATCATGGATTGAAATCTGCATACAAGCAGGCCATTCATCTTGTCAGGTCAGACCTGGCTCTCTGTAAGAGCTGCCAAGCCTGTCTTTTCCCTGTAGTCCTGCTGTTTAGATAACTATCCAACATCTGTCAGAAGGCAAATGGCTGACTCTGCCTCCAGCACATTGTCAGGTACTGCATTCCAGATACTCACCACTCACTGCGCAACACTGTTTATCCTCCTGTTGCCTCTGGCTCTTTTGCCGACAAGCTTAAATCATTGCCTTCTGCTTTTCAATCCTCCCACCACTGAGAACTGTGTCCAAATGATTCGTGTCATGGTGCTTTAAGGGATTCATTGATTTGGTGGACTCTGTTCTCTCCTCTTCTACACCCATTTTAAAATCACTCCCTTAAACTTGTTTTTCCTGTTGTAATTTATTTGACTTGTGAGTACTTTCACAAGCCTTCAATTCTACACAACAGACACCTCGGTCAGTATCCTCTTTGTGTACAGTTGTTGTAAATATTTAAATGTCTAAAGTTGTTTAGAAATAAAGGACTTCCAAAGAAACCCAGACGTAGTCACAGCAGGCCCTCAAAATGTCCGGTGAACTGATGCCTGTCTTTGGAATAAGCTGACAGAAGGGATTTCCCTCATCTACCTCCCTCAGCATGCCACTCAATCCCAGGCAGCTTGCTGGGCTGGAGTTGTGTGGAGCACCTCATTAATTTAGGAGATGCTGAAAAAGGAACTGCAAGAAGATCTGGCATTAGATCAGGGAAGTACTTGACAGTAATGGCTCCCGATGACTGCACAGGAAGGACCTCTCCAGGTTTCTGTGCATTACTCATTGTCTTTGGTCTTTAACCACCGGCAAGCTCCAGTGTTTATTGGTTACACTCTCTGGCATCCTTTGTGCCTCAGTTTGGAAGCAGAAGTCCCCATGTTGTGTGAATCATTTAGACCAGGGTGCCTCTGGCTTTGATTTGTGGTTTGTGTGGAGTTTGTGGATTCCAGGCACCTTGGCTATAGCTCGCTGAGACTGACTGGGATTTTCCCGAGCTCGGGAGAGCTCCTAGTCACTTGCCAAAATCCTGCTGAGTATATGTAGACACAGAATACCACGGATGTAACTCCCCACAATGGCAACGGATGGTTCGGTGTTAAAACAAGCAGTCCACTTGGGTACAGTCCGCTGTCCGTTGGCTTGCCCGGGGAACAGTATTTCCCTTCTAAGCAGTTGAAAGTGCAATCAACGGAGATACACAATGAAGGTTGCTTTACTGCTTCAGAGGCATATTTGGAGCACAGATCAGGATGGTTTTGCATTGTTGTTGGAGATTTAAAAAATTACAGACCAAGATTACAGAACTTCCTCAGTGAATCCCTACAGTATGGAAGCAGGCCATTTGGCCCATTGAGTTCACCTTAATCCTCCAAAGAGCATTCAACCTGACCCACCCCTGCAATCCCCCACTTCCCATGACTAATTCATCTAGCCTGCACAACCCCGAATACTATAGGCAATTTAGCACGGCCAAACCATCTAACTTGCACATCTTTGCACTGTGGGAGAAAACTGGAGCACCCAGAGGAAACACATACCACACAGTCAGTCGCCCAAGGCTGGAATCAAACCGGAGTCCATGACACTGTGAGGCAGCAGTACTAACCACTGCGCCACCAATCCACCCAATCAATTAGCAGAATACATAAAGTCTCGTTCACTAAACAGGAATTGAAACCCGATTGTGGCAGGATAGCGCCAAATCCTAACCATGAGACTGCCAGGGAAGATGGTAGGTGGAAGGTTCCTGATCTGCGTTTCTAGGCAATACCAAAGCCACACAAAGAACTGGTCAGACAGAAAGGTACCAGCAAGAGCATTGCTCCCAGGCCAAGACAATGGAAGCACCTCACCACTTCAGAGGAGACATTAACACCTACCTCCAGAACCAGCGATACTGTCAGAATGTTGCTTTATGTAGAGAGTCATGACATTCCTCCGATAACTATTTTCCAATTAGCATCATTGTAACTAGATTACTCCATTTTCAGATGCATTGTATTTTCACCATTTCTAATTAGCCTTATTATACAGCATTATTATAAAAACTGGTCTCATCCTCAGCTCTGGGAAGAGAAATTCTGACCTACCTGTACAGACTGTCAGTTCTGTGTCAGCCGAGTCAGCTTCTCTTCCAGCGATATCGCTTGTAATAAACAGCATGTCAATATTACCCGATCTAGTTTGTGTGGTCTCTATTGGACAAAAGTTTTCCGACAGTCAACCTCCCACAATTCCTCTATGCTGCCTGAATTGCTGTGCTCTTCCAGCACCATTGATCCAGAACCTCCCACAACAGTCGTACTGCAGTCAGCACTCCAATTCAAACAAAGCCTAAAATCTAAGGTTTGGGCCTCCTGAGCTGATATTGACCAACATCTTGGATCTCTTGAATTCCCTGTTATTTTTTTGTTTGATTTATAGGAGTAATAATTTTGATAGCTCTGAAACTCGACTAAACACACTCTGTGCGCAAAATTCTCAGTGTGCATGGGGTGAGTGAACTGCCTGTCTCCCAAGTCCCAACTGGGAGTTGTCACGTGTTATCTCTGCCACAGTTTCTCCAGAGGTTGATTGTCGACCACAAATGGAAAATGCTGGAAATATTCAGGAGGTCAAAGTTCATAGTGCAACTCATGACTGTGACTTGCTAACCTCAAAATAACAGGAATACTTGACTGGACTGTCATGTGCTGGAGCCTCAGTCACACCCTGCCACTGATACGGAAATGCCTTGAATGGAAAATGTCCCACTACGCGATGTTATCTTGTGGAAATGGCAGAAACCACAGGAGGTAACAGCCCAGTCAAGGCAAACATTACACTGTGGAAAATTCCCCTTTAAAGTGAGTAAGATGTTGGGAGTATTTACACACATGAGATTCCAGGGATGAGGAACTTCAGGCATGTAGATAGATTGGAGAGGATGGGACAGTTTTTTTTCCTGAGGAAGAGAAGGTTAATGGGAGATGTGATAGACAGATTGGACAGGGAAAAACTGCTTCCATTGGTGGTTCTACTGCTGCAAAAAAAAGGACATTTGTTTCAAGGTAATTGGCAAAAGCAAAATTGGAAACATGAGAAAAAGCTTTTCCTCAAAGCAGTGGTTAAGCACTGGAATGCACGGAGATGACTAAATATTTACATCATGTTCCAGATACAGGTTCTGTCAAGGGAAGGGACTGGATTATCTTAAAAAGAATGGCCTCTTTCAGCTTGCAATTATATACTATACATTATATATTTATGTTTTTCATAAATAAAACACAGTTAAATATAAAAACCAGCAGGGACTTACCTTTTCCAAAGCATCTTCATCCAGTATTTCCTGTACCGCCAATAATTTAATCCTGCCAAAGACACAACCTGACATCAGTCATTTTACCGAGAGGCCAAGTGAATGTTGCTCATTCCCAGGGAGGCAGGACTGAGATCAGAACTACAGAATCTTACTTTGTTGGAGAATGCAGAGTTGTGGGACAGAGAACCTCAACTCTGCAAGGTGCCTGTGTCCAAGATTTCGCCGAAGACAGAGTCTGACTGGCACCAGTTACCCACCAAGGATGCCTAGCTAATTTGGTATACCCCACTCGGCCATTTTCTGGTGTTCCCAACATGGGAACTAAAGCCACTCTCATGATCCTGGACCCGATTTGGAAAACCCAGCCCCAACTAAATCACTTGACAAGGAAACATCAATGGGATTACATACAGAAAGGGCAACTTGGCTCATTTGGTGAATCTTTGAGGAGAAAGTGAGGTCTGCAGATGCTGGAGATCAGAGATGGAAATGTGTTGCTGGAAAAGCGCAGCAGGTCAGGCAGCATCTAGGGAACAGGAGAATCGACGTTTCGGGCATTAGCCCTTCTTCAGGAATGAGGAAAGTTGGTCCAGCAGGCTAAGATAAAAGATAGGTAGGACGGACTTGGGGGAGGGGCGTCGGAAATGTGATAGGTGGAAAGAGGTCAAGGTGAGGGTAATAGGTCAGACTGGGGTGGGGGCG
>NC_057726.1:62374481-62404444 GCF_004010195.1 Chiloscyllium plagiosum | reverse complement strand
CAAGAATAGTTATGAAAATATTTAAAAATGCAGACTGGTGGCAAGAACTCCAGATCAAAGAGGAACACAACACAACAGATACAAAACAAGCCCTGTTCATTGTAAAATAGCCCAAGTAATAAACACTTACCACCTGTTGTTAACACCCCATAACCTAGACTGACCGAGATGTAGACAAAAACAGGAAGTCCCCCTTCCTCTGAAGCTGATGAAATAAGTAAATTAAGTATTTAAACAGAACAAAGTGCAGCATAATAATCTAAACTGCATAGAAGCTCTTCAGCCACATTCTCAAACAGAATCCATCAAATTCAGCACCGCCTTCCTAACCTGCAATCCTCTTCCCGACCTCTCCGCCCCCCCCCCAGTCTGACCTATCACCCTCACCTTGACCTCTTTCCACCTATCACATTTCCGACGCCCCTCCCCCAAGTCCCTCCTCCCTATCTTTTATCTTAGCCTGCTGGACCAACTTTCCTCATTCCTGAAGAAGGGCTAATGCCCGAAACGTCGATTCTCCTGTTCCCTAGATGCTGCCTGACCTGCTGCGCTTTTCCAGCAACACATTTCCATCTCATTTGGTGAATGCCAGTTGTCATGCTATATATGAGTCTCCTCTCATTCAAGTTTATTTAACATTAATAACTTGGACCTGAAGGCATTCCTAAAATACATCATAGAATCCCTACAATGTGGAAGCAGGCCATTCAGCCATTTGAGTCCACAGTAACCCTCTGCATCCCACCCAGACTCATCCCATCCCTGTAACCCTGCATTTCCCATGCTAATCTACCTAACCTGCACAGCGAGTCAGAGGTGTACAGCATGGAAACAGACCCTTCGGTCCAACTCGTCCATGCCGACCAAGGTTCTAGCCTAATTTAGTCCCATATCTGTTTAAGCTTTGGACTGTGGGAGGAAACTAGAGCACCCGGAGGAAACCCGCGGGAGATGTGGGGTGAATGTGCAAACGCCACACAGACAATCATTTAAGGGTGGAATCGATCCTGGGTCCCTGGTGCTGTGAGGCACCAGTGCTAACCACTGAACCACCATGCCTCTCTAATGTGAAGCGAACATAAGGCAGCCATGAATGAATACATAAGGCTACAGTTAGTAAGTGAGCAAAGACCAGCCAAATAGAATATATTGTAGGAAAACATGAAATTGACCATTGTGGCAAGCAGAATCAAAAGCATGGAAAGGTTACGGAGCTCCAAGTTGGACAAGGGTCTGGTATCCTATTGCATAACTTGCAGATTAGCATGTTTGTATAGCAATAAATTAGGAGAGCTAATAGAATGTTATTGTTTATTGAGAGAGAAATTGAATGCATGAGGAGGGAGGTAATGTTTCAATTATACATGACAATGACAGGGCCATATCTGGAGTATTGTGTTTACAGAATGCATTTCCTTATTTAAAGAAGGATGCAAACATATTGGATATAGTTCAGAGAAGATTTACTATGCTAACATGGAATGGGCAAGTTGTTTTATGGACAAAAGTTAGATAGGCTAAGTTTGTATCTGTTGGAATTTAGAAGAGAAAAAGGTGACTTTGTTGAAAGAAAAGATCCTTGGGGGTCTTGACTGGGAAGGATGTTCCCTCATGTGGGAGTATATCCTCACTTAACAAAGTAAATGTTCACCCATTTAAGACAGCAATCAAGAACAATTTTTTTTCCTCAAATGCAATTGGAACGATCTTCCCTGAAAGGCAAAGCAAGCAGAATCTTTGTACATCTTTAAGCAGAGGTGGATAGATTTTGGATTAGCAAGTGGGACAAAGGATATTGGAGAAGGTGGGAACGTGGACTAATCAGATCAGCCATAACTTTACTGAATAGTGGAGCAGGCTCAAGAGGCAAAAACATCTACTTCTGCCCTACATTCATATGGTTAATCTGATCAACAAAAATGTCTGTTCCTTTCGCTCTCATTTACTCATTCAGCTTCTGCTTAAATGCATCAACATTAATTTGATCTCCTCTTACTTTAACCATATCCATAGATAATTTGGGGAGCAAAACTAAATTTTATTCAGGCAAGTATGTACAGACAGAAGTCAATAATTAAGGGAGAAGAAACACAAAGAATGGCTGATCAAATCGTCATTGGGTAATACAGAACTGGAGTATTGCTGAAAACAAGCCCTTCTTATTGAAACGTTTCATTTGCACTCAAAAGGACTAATCACAAGATCACCAATAAGGAAAGGGGAGGTATCGGAACAACAGGTGAAGCTCACTGTTTCATGCTCTTGCGACATGAATTGTGTTCACCCTAACTGGATGCTGTCAAACCAAAAAGACACACTGCCAATCACACAAATAGTAATATGGCATAAGAATTGTAATGCTAGTGTGACCTAGTATGTAGACTGTACAGCCCAAAGACTGGCTGATCATATTGCGAAAGCACGTTCCTTCGACTGTTTGCACCAAGCAAGGTACTGACCATACACAACAAGCCCGTGTTTGCAAAAACCACTATAGCATCCATCATTAGATGTGATTCTGCAATTGACAACATTTGCTGGATAATCCTGAGTGTGTGAAATGACAACCAATTTCAGATTGCACTCTTGTACATTTGCATGCACTGGAAATGATGTATATTCACACATGTATTTGCCCTGATCTTTGCTAACAGAAAGAACATGTACATTCAATGTACTTGTTTCAACTCAAGTGACAGCTAACCACTGGTTCATTTCTCAGGACAATGCTGTGACCAATTAGACCATAGGGTTTATTACAGTAGCAACGAAGTCTGGTTATTTAATAAGGACTAACCTCTATTGTATCCGAGACTAAAGCTCTTCAGTAGGACACAAAGTCATGAATGAGCCATGGGAAGAGTGGAATTCCTGAAGTAGGAAGTACCTGACTCAGCTCTCCCTTCTTGGGATCATGACCATGTAAGAGGAGTGTGACGATTCTGCCACTCATAACGTTTATGGGGACCTCCAGTGTCAATGGAACCTGATCCAACTAGTTTTTAGCCTGTGGAATCAGCAGGGATGTTGAATTTCAGTTAGATTATGTTGTGAACCTTGAGGAAAGTTAGGTTCACAAACTTTGAAAGACAACAGTTTTGAGGAGCTTTAGAAGTTAAAACATTGCTGCTCTTTGATCCTCAAATCAAAGAGCAATCATATAGTTGCCAGGAGACTGGCTACACTATGCTGATAGCCCTAATGTTGGAAAATTGGTCAGCTGACTGACCACAGGGACGGGTGGGAGGATAAAAGAGCATTGCTGATAAATATTTTGAGAAATAATAAACTGCTGAAGAAATGCAGTAGGTCTGGTAGCATCAGTGGAGAAGGACACAGAGTTAATGCTTGAGCACAAAATGACTCTTCTTCAGAAAATGACAGAACTTTTAATTTGATTTCCTTCCACTTCACCAGATTTGCTTTCTTGAATATGGTGAAGGTAGTCCCAAGATCTGACCAAGTTTGGTGGATGGGTGGAATAAAGAATTTTGACCTGTTTATTAGGATATCCACCCTAGGGCAAATACTGAACTCAAACTGGTCTCTCAAATGCTGGATAGAGCCTTCAGTTATTCAGTACAGCATCGTCGTAAAAGCAGAATTGCTTTTACTTATGCAGATTTTAAGAGGAAATTCAATGTGTTGTGTTGACTCAATAATGTTAATTCACCTTTCTGTAATGGGTCAATTGTGATTGCTTTATGTTGTATTGATCGAAACAGCCACGAGCATGGCTAGCAATATGTAATTGCAATTCGTTGCACGGTTACAACACATCAGTGTGGACTGATTGCTTTGTACTGGAAACACCTTGACATAGATGAACTGGTTATATGTCTTAATGCTGTTACATATGTTGGTTAGGAGAAGGTGAGGACTGCTGGTGCGGGATATCAGACTTGAGAGTGTGCTGCTGGAAAAGCACGGCCGGTCAGGCAGAATCCAAGGAGCAGGAGTTGCAATGTTTCAGGCAAAAGCCCTTCCTCAGCAATGAGACTTGTGGGCCGGTTGGGTGGGGTGGGGGGTGGATGCTGAGAGATAAATAGGAGGGAGGTGGGGTTGGGGATAGCTGAGAATGTGATAGGGAGAACCAAATCATAGAGATGTACAGCAAAGAGACAGATCCTCCGGTCCAACTCAGCCATGCCGACCAGATATCCCAAGCCAATCCAGTCCCACCTGCCAGCACCTGGCCTGTATCCTTCCAAACGCTTCCTACTCATATACCCATTCAGATGCCTTTTAAATGGTGTAATTGTACTAGCCTCCATCTCTTCCTCTGGCAGCCCGTTCCAAACACGCATCACCCTCTGCGTGAAAATGTTGCCCCTTAGGTCTCTTTTATATCTTTCCCCTCTCACCCTAAACCTATGTTCTCTAGTTCTGGACTCCCCTACCCCAGGGAAAAGACTGTCTATTTATCCTATCCGTGCCCCTTATGATTTTATAAACCTCTATAAGGTCACCCCTCAGCCTCCGATGTTCCAAGGAAAACAGCCCTAGCCTATTCAGCCTCTCCCTATAGCACAAATCCTCCAACCTTGGCAACTTCCTTGTAAATCTTTTCTGAACTCTTTCAAGTTTCACAACATCCTTCCGATAGAAAGGAGACCAGAACTGCACGCAATATTCCAAAAATGGCTTAACCCATGTTCTGTACAACCGCAACATGACCTCTCAACTCCTGTACTCAATACTCTGACCAATAAAGGAAAGTATTTCTTCACTATCTTATCTACCTGTAAATCTCCTTTCAAGATGCTATGAACCTGCACTCCAAGGTCTCTTTGTTCAGCAACACTCCCCAGGATCTTACCATTATGTGTATAAGTCCTGCTAAAGTTTGCTTTCCCAAAATGCAGCGCCTCGCATTTATCTAAATTAAACTCCATCTGCCACTCCTCAGCCCTTGGCTCATCTGATCAAGATCCTTTTGTAATCCAAGGTAACGTTCTTCACTGTCCACTACACCTCCAATTTTGCTGTCATCTGCAAAATTACTAACTATACCTTTTAAGCTCACATCCAAATCATTAATATAAATGACGAAAAGTAGTGGACCCAGCACCGATCCTTGTGGCACTCCACTGGTCACAGGCCTCCAATCTGAAAAACAACCCTCTGTCTTCTACCTTTGAGCTAGTTCTGTATCCAAATGGCTAGTTCTCCCTACAGAAGAGAAGATGATAGGTCAGAGAGGAGGGTGGAGCAGATAGATGGGACAGGTCAAGAGGGTGGTGTCGCGTTGGTGGCTTGGGACTTGGGTAATGTGGGGGGGGGGGGGAAGAGAAATGACGAAACTGGTGAAATCCACATTGATCCCGTGTGGGGGAATACAAGGTGTTCTTCCTCCAGGCATCGGATGGTTAAGAGTTTGGCGATGGAGGCGGCCCAGGATCTGCATGTTCTTGGCTGAGTGGGACCAGAGTTGAAATGTTCAGCCACGTGGCGGTGGGGTTCATTCGTGCGGGTGTCCCAGAGATATTCTCTGAAACGATCCGCAAGTTGGCGCCCTGTCTGCCTGATGTAGAGGAGACCACATTGGGTGCAATGAGTACGGTAGATGATATTGGTGGAGATTCAGGTCCTTCCACATTCGACAGAAATTTACCGGTACTACACCAATGTCATCTACTGTATCCGTTGCACCCAATGTGGTCTCTTCGACATCAGGGAGATAGGATGCCAGTTTCAGAGAACATCTCTCAGACACCATCTATCAGACACCTGCACCAACCAACCCCACCCCACTGAATACTTCAACTCCCCCTCTCACTCTACCAAGGACATGCAGGTCCTGGGCGTCCTCCGTCGCCAAACCCTTACAACCTGATGTCTGGAGGAAGAACGCCTCATCTTCCATCTTGGGACCCTGCAACCACTCGGGATGAATGTGGATTTCACCAGTTTCCTCATTTCCCCTCCCTCCACATTATCCCAGTCCCAAGCCTCCAACTCGGCACCGCCCTCTTGACCTGTCCATCACCTTTCCCATCTATCTGCTCCACCTTCCTCTCCAAATGATCACCTTCTCCCCCACCTTGATCTACCTATCTCATTCTCAGCTACCCCACCCCCCTCCCATTTATCTCTCAGCACCACGTCCCACAAGCCTCATTCCAGATGAAGGGCTTATGTCTAAAACGTTGGTTCGCCTACTCCTTGGATGCTACCTGGCCTGCTGTGCTTTTCCAGCACCACATTCTCGACAGATGTTGGTTCGTGTGGTATGACTGTTACATTGGTTTACACCTCAACAATTATAGGAAATTAGTTTGATTTAGACATTTTGATCGCATGATAAGGTGTTAGGTAACCAAATATTTATTTACCCTTTTCTTTCCAGAGAGCTTTTATTTAGAAAAATCATTCACATTTGGGGCATTTTAAAATTATGTCCTTCTGTTTTTCACCTTGATTGGTTCTTTCCAAACTCAATCACCAACTTCTATCTGTATTCAGTTTTGAAACAATAATATAATTCCCAAGGTGTCTTTCACTGACTGGGTGGAAAGTCATTCTGGGAAATTAGCTGAAAACAAAAATCGAAAAAATCTGTTCATAACTGATGTTAAGGCTATGATGAAACTAATGGGGATGGTGTGGATGATATTTAACTTCTGTGGCAGCGCGGAGAGGGTGAGAGTAGATCAGCTGCTGTAATAGAGAGCAGCTTGGGTGATCTTTCTATTCATTTCTTATTATCTGTTGATGATAAAGGTGCTTATCACCTTACTTCAACAGGGTTTCTACTAAAATTGTGTGGAAGATTTTTTTTATTTGGGATGTGGGCATCAACCTGGGATTTACTGCCAATCTCATCCAAATGACTTAGGAATTTAAGAAAGAAATAGGAGCAGGAGTATACCATCTGGCCCCTTGAGCCTGCTCCGCCATCCAGCAAGATCATAGCTGATCTTTCCGTGGACTCAGCTCCAGTTATCCATCTGCTCACCAAAACCCTTAATTCCTTTACTGTTCAAAGATCCATCCATCTTTGCCTTAAAAACATTCAACGAGATAGCCTCAACTGCTTCAGTGGACAGGGAATTCCACAGATTCACAACCCTTTGGGGTGAAGACGTTCCTTCTCAACTCAGTCCTAAATGTGCTCCATTTTATTTTGAAGCAATGCCCCCTAGTTCTAGTTTCACCTGCCAGTGGAAATAACACCCCTGCTTCTTTCTTATCTATTGCCTTCATAATTTTACTTGTTTATATAAGATTCACCCCTCATTCTTCTAAATTCCAATCAGTTTAGTCTCAATCTACTCAATTTCTCCTCAAAAGACATACTGGGTCACCTCAGAAAGCAGCTCAGAGCCAGCCATATAAAATGTGGAGGAGGTGAGACCAGACCAGATTTGACCAGCAGGCCTGTTTTGTGAAAGGAATCCTGTGAACAATTTAGGGAATCACGACCTCCTGCCAGCTACACAATCCCATTTCCTGAGCCAGAGTTATTCTTCCAGATTCTCCCTCAGACTGAACTCAATTCCACACTGCCCATTCTGGTTCTCCAAGTTAAGCAACTACGGGCAGTACTCTAAGTCCATTCAGGAGAAACCTTCTGGAAATTCCAGGTTCCTGTTCTGAGGGAATTGACGCATTAAAGGGGAATATAGACATACTCCTCATGGAGAAGAATTATTTGGAAGGTTAGGCTGATGGGGTGAGAAGAAGAGTGGGAAGGGGGGTGCAGGAGGTTCAAGTCTGGATGGTTTGAGTTATAAGGAGGGGCTGGATAGGCTGGAATATTTTTCCCTGGAGCGCCAGAGGCAGAGGGATGATCTTATAGTGGTTTACAAAATCATGAGGGTCTAGATAAGTCAAGGTCTTTTCCCCATGGTAGGGGAGTCCAAAACTAGAGGGCATACTTTTAAGGTGAGAGGGGAAAGATTTAAAAGGCACCTGAAGGCAACTTTTTTTTTCCCCAGAGGGTGCTGTGTGTATGGAATGAGCTGAAAGAGGATGCGGTGGTGGCTGGTATAATTGTAAAATTTAAAAGGCATGTGGATGGGTGGGTACATGGATAGGAAAAAGATTTAGAGAGATAAAGGCCAAATGCTGGCAAATAATACTAGTTCAGTTTAGGAAACCTGGTCAGCATGGACGAGTTGGACCGAAGGCTCTGTTTTCGTTCTGTATGACTCTAAGTGGCAACTGGACCAAATAGTCAGAACTAATGTAATTCTGCAAGTGAGTGAAGTTGTGACGAACCCATTTTCCAGCAGTGTCAAGCAGATGACTTCCCTCACTCCCGGATTATTGATCTTGTCCAACGTGAGGCTGTGCAGGTTCCAAGTGCCAATACGGACTACCTTCCTCCCGTCAAAAATCCCTGTGAAGGCCTCCTCAGCCGGGTTCCAAACCGGAGTGAACCGATCGCAAGTGCCGTGGCTCAGGCTGAGGTCCTGCAGGCTGTAGTAAGAGGACATTGGTTTGGGCCTGTCGCCCAGCCGGGCACACGAATGGGAGGGAGCCAGCCTGGGAAAGGAGACGCTGAGTTTGGGTCTGATCGCGCTCAGCAAAGGCCCGTCCAGGCCGTCCACCTGAAGCAGGCCGTCCACGTGCTTGAAAGGCCCGTGCAGGGCGCGGTAACGGACGATCCGCTGCGCGAGATCCTGTGCGATGCCCAGCGACGCCACGAGCTGCTGCTCCGAGGCGACGTTGACGTCCACTCGGGTGGAAGACAGCAGGTCGAAGCTCGACAGGCTGCCCGCCGGCTGCGAGGAGCCGCGGCTGCTCACGCAGATCTCCGGCCGGATCTGTTGGAGCCTCGCAGCCCCTACCCCCGGCGCCAAAGCCATGTCCTCGACTTTGCGGAAGCCGCCGATCTTGTGGCGGTAAACCACGACGTTGTGCGCCAGGGTCCGGTTGATGCCCTGCAGGGTCATCAGCTCCTCCTCGGTGGCCGTGTTGATGTTAACCCGGTTGTAGGAAGCGTCCGCAAAGCTCCACGTCCCGCTGAGGTAAGGCCCTTGGTTCCGCTTTCGGCCCTTCAGGTGCGAAGGTCTCGGCTCGTACTGTAGCGGCTGGTGACGGCTCAAGTGGTAGCCCATTTCACTTGGTCTTCCTGTAGGAGAAAGGCACCGTCATTCCTTTACACTCACCAACAGCAGGCACAGAACCCACTCAATTGGCCAATTCTAAAAGCAACTTTGGTTATATCCTAAGCAATTGCTGGACCTGGGAAACAAAGAATTGGCAATAAACCAGTGCACAAATTACCCACACGCCCCTTCCAGTTAAAAGCAGTGATACAAGGCACGAGTTCTCCAGAGCAGTGAAAAGTGACTAATCCATCTCCACATTGTCAGTCCAGAGACCCGGGTAATGTTCTGGGGACATGTTCTGGGGACACAGGTTCGAATTCCGCCGTGGCAGATAGTGGAATTTGAAAGTGAGGAAAATCTGGAAGTAAGAGCCTAATGGTGACCGTGAATTCGTTGACTGATTTTGTCAACAAAAAACAACCTGATTCCCTAATGTCCTTTAGGGAAGGAAACTGCCATCCTTATCTGGTCTGGAGTCCACACCCGCAGCAATGTCGTTGACTCTTAACTGCCCAGAAAGATTTGATAGTGCTTCCTTTTTAAAAATTATTCATGCATGGGATGCTATCTAGGCTAGCATTTATTACAGTTAATGTTGCTGAACCAAAAGACCTCGGGGTGCAAGTTTATAGTTCCTTGAAAGTGGACTCACAAATAGACAGGATGCTTAAAGAAGGCATTTGGTACATATACCTTCATTGGTCGTACGTGTACTGGGTATTGGAGATGGGATATCATGTTGCACTTTTGGAATACTGGCCTCAGTTCTGGTCTCCCTGCTACAGGAAAGATATTGTTTAATTTGAAAGGGTGCAGAAAAGATTAACAAGGATACTGCCAGAAGTGGAGAGTTTGAGCAACAGGAAGATGGTGAATGGATGGGTTATTTTTCCTGGAGTGTCAGAGGCTAAGGGGTGATCTTATAGAGGTTTATAAAATCATGAAGGGCATGGAGAGGGTGAATAGCCAAGATGTTTTTCAGGGGTAGGGGAATCCAAAACTAAAGGGAATAGATTTAAGGTGACAGAGGAAAGATTTAAAAGGGACCTGAGGGGCAACTTTTCCACAGAGGGGGTGGTGTGTATGGAATGAGCTGCCACAGGCGGTGATGGAGGTGGATACAATTACAACATTTAAAAGAGATCTGTATGGGTACATGAATAGGAAGAGTTAGAGGGATATGGACTAAAGTGTGGCAAATGGGACTAGATTGGTTTAGGATACCTGGTCTGCATGGATGAATTGGATCGAAGGGTCTGTTTCCGAGGTATAACTTTATGACACTATGAACTCAATGAGTCTGAAGAGTTAATAAATCAATTAGTGTCATGATTATTAAGCAGACTAGTATTTTAGTCCAGACATATTTAATTAATTGAATTTTTAATTTCCCCATCAGTCATAGTGAGATTTGAACTCACTGTGAAGTAATAATTCAGGCTATAGATTGCCAGAACAGTAACATTGATACAGTCACATCGTTGCCCCCTCTGGTGTTTATGTCCAACATGCCACTTGAATAGAAAACTAGTACAACTTGAAATTTTGGCTAGCAATGACAGAAACCACTGATTGCATTGATTTTTCACATTTGGTACTGCAGTAAACACTAGGATTGAGCAAGGGCATAGGGCGGAGTGTCCAACAATGCAGGTCTACAAAGATTAGAGCTGAACAGGGAGCAAATTAAAACAAAAAGCAACTGTAGAGCCGAAAAGGCCTTTAGCTACAATTAGAGATGAGAATCTAAACAAATCAACTCTGTAATTGGAGCTCTCCTGTTACCTCCCCCGCCCTACCACTCCCAGCTGAACAGTTTGCAGGTTAAACCTCGAGAAGACAAGCCCTTTATGATAGGCAGTTTGCAATTAAAACTGTAGTTGGTCTCAGGGGTATGGTTTCCCTTCAGTTGGATGCACTCAATTGAATTAATAATCTTGGCGCCCTATTACAGAGAAGAATTGGGAGCCTTCCATACTTTCTCAATCACCTGCCACTCCTCTGATGCATTCAAATATAAATTCACAGTAAGAAACTGCAAAGTAGTAAGCTTACATCCCACATTAACAATAATATTTTGTTGCAACAGTTACAAGTGATTTATTCATAAGCCCATGCATTAGTTAACGTTTCCACATCAGTCCAATCCAGGCAACCAATCACAGGAACCGAAAAAAGATAGATCAAATCAAATGAAGGTTTACTCCATTTCGAGTCAAATCTTTAGTTTGGTGAAGGCCTACCTCTTGATTTTTTTTCCACTTAATTTAAAATTGTTTTTTATATACCAAACACTCCCCACCAAATAAAAGCAAAATTTTGAGGATGCTGGAGGTCTGAAATAAAAACGGAAAGTACTGGAGAAACTCAGCAAGTCCGGCAGCATCTTTGGAGAGAGAAACAGAGTGAATGGTTTGAATTCAACGACTTCTTCAGAATTGAATGGGGCTAAATGATTTTTTTAATGTTGTTGTTGGCAAAGGGGAGGAGTGGTATATGGAACAGTGGGTGAAGGTATCCAGAGCAAAAGAAAGATGTGAGTGCCAATGATAGGAAAGGAGTGATGTCAATGCAAAATAGGTGTTAATAATAGCTATCAATAGTCAAAAATAGGTTGGCTTTGCTGAGAACAAACCGTGCAAACGAAATGGTGGGGAGGGGTAGATGTAATCTAAATGGAGGACAGTGTTCATGGTCACAAGTTGTTGATTTCCAAAGTGCCTAAACAGAAAAGAAGGTATCATTCCTCTGGCTTGTATTGGGCTACACTGAAACACTGAGGCAGAAATCATAGCACAAGAGCAACACGTTCCATTGAAATGGAAAGTTGGGGTCATTTTTACAAACAGAGCACAGGTGTTTGGCAAAACAGTCATCCAGTCTGCATTTGGTCTCATGAAGGTAAAGGAGACCGCAGTATGAGCAATAAATGTCACAGATTAGATTGAAATAAGTATAAATAAATTGCTATTTCACTTGGAAGATATGTTTGGGGTCTTGGACACTAAAGAGAGAAGAGGTAAAAGGCAAGTGTTACACCTTCTGCAATTGCATGGGAAGGTGCCATAGAGCTGGGGAGGGGCAGGACTAGGAGTGATCGAGGGGTACACCTGGGTGTCATAGAGGGAATGGTCCCTGTGAAATGCTGTTAAGGGAGGGGAAGGGAAGATGTACTTGGGGGTGGCAAGCTGTTGGTTTTGGCGGAAATGGTGGAGAACCATCTTTTGAAAATGGAGAACATGAGGGAGAAAGTGAGGACAAATTGATCCGTATCATTGTTCTGGGAAGGTGCCAGTGCCAAAGTATTATAAATGGCTCAAGAGTTATGCAGCCCTTTGTCTTCAGTTGAAGATGACGGAGGACATGGTGGTGCATCTGTTGGAAGTGGAATCTTTTGGAACAGATGTGACTGAAGTGGAGATACTAGGAGAATAGAATGGAGTCCTTGTTGGAAGCAGTAGGTGCAGATGTACAACTAGAGTAAGTATGGGAATCGGTGACTTTGTAACGGATATCATTGGCCATCCTATCCCCAGAAGTGGAAACGGAACAAAAGAATCAGAGATGGACCAGGTGAAGGTGACAGGGTGGGAATTTGAAGCAAAACTCTCAATTTATTCAATTTCCAGACAAGGGTGCAGCACTGATAATGTCATAGGCATACTCAAGATAGAGTTGTAGGTGCGGGCACGAGTAGGATTGGAACGACGAACTTTCCATTAGCCCCACAAAGAGACAGGTAAAACTGGGACACACGGGTAGCTGTAGCTACACATTTGTCTGTGAGGGAGTGAGATGAGTTAAAGAAGAAACTGTTCAAACTGAGAACAGGCTCAGGCATTAAAGGAGATAATGGATGGAGACTGTGTAAACCTTCTATCAAGGAAGGCAGAGAGCCTTCAAACCATCCAGATGGATGGTGAAGTTCAGTGGGGCAGACTAAAACAAGAAGGCAGATTACTACTTAAATAGCTGTAAATTGGAAGAGTGCAGCAGGGCCTGGGTGTCCTTGTGCATCAGTTGCTGAAGGTAAGTATGCAGGTGCAGCAGGCGATAAAGAAGGCAAATGGTATGTTGGCCTTCATTGCAAGAGATTGAGCACAGGAGCAGTTATATACAGGGCCTTGGTGAAGCCACACCTAGAATATTGTGTGCAATTTTGGTTTCCTTTTCTGAGGAAGGATGCTTTTGCTCTCGAGGGAGTGCAGCAAAGGTTTACGAGGCTGATTCCGGGGATGGCGGGACTGATGTATGAGGAGAAATTGACTAGGTTAGGATTGTTTTTGCTGGAGTCCAGATGAATGAGGAGGGAATCTCAGAGACATATAAAAAGGGTAGATGCAGGGAGGATGTTCCTGCTGATGGGTGTGCCCAGAACCAGGTGTCACGGTCTGAGGATTTGGGGTGGACCGTTTAGGATGGAGATGAGGAGACATTTCTTCACCCAAAGAGCGATGAGCCTGTGGAATTCATTACCACAGGAAGTATTTGATGTCAAAACATTGAATATATTCAAAAGGCAGCTAGATATAGCACTTGGGACGAATGGGATCAAAGGTTATGGGGAGAAAGTAGGATTAGGCTATTGAATTGGATGATCCGATATGACCATGGTGAATGGTGGAGCATACCCAAAGGGCTGAATGGTCTCCTTTTGCTCCTATCTTCTATGTTTCTATGTTTTCAAGAACCAATGTGTCTACCAGGGCAGTGCTGTTTATGGATTTTGGGAAGGAGGTAGAAGTGGGCTGTGCGGGGTTTCTGGAAGGTGGGGAGAAGATAAGTCCATGACAGCCCTGGAAACAACACCTTGACATTCAGTAGCGGGGTCATGATCCACAGGGGGACATAAGAGGAAATGGCTGCGTGTTGGCTCTCAGCATTTGCAAGGTGGGGGTGGGGGGGGGGGGGCGGGGGGCAGTGTGCCAGATGACAATAGCACTATTCCTATCAGTAGGTTTAATCACAACATCAAGGTTAGAACTGAGAGAATTGAACCGTGTTCAGACAAAGGCAGGTTAGAGTGTGTAAGGGGAGCAAGAAAATATGTCACGTTGACAATTCCCCTTGACAGAGATCAAGCATAAAGGTCCAGGGGAGTGGGAACCTATTGGAGAGGGCTCCTGTTGAAAGAAATGGGCACAGAGGCAAAGAGGATGGAAAGAGAGTTTAACATCATCTTGTGCATGAAATGCATTGAGGTTGGGGACAGTAAAGGGAAAACTGAATTCTTTACTGAGCATTGATCATTCAGAGAGCAGAAGGTTAGAGGGCTCCTCTGCAGCTTTTCAGTTAGGCACATGTAACATCTTCTTTTCTGTTTTGGGGAGTAGTTGGGGAGGTAGTGAAGGATTATCCTTATAATCAACCCAATTAACCAGGTCATGAACACCCCTTCCATGGGGACTAAGTCTTGGGATATGGGACTTGAGCTTGGGAGTTTCACGACATCACAACAGTTCCGGTAGAGTTCTGCTGTGCTGCTGTTAAAGTATAATTAGATCTTCCCAGTTATTGTTTTGGCTCCAACTTGTGGCCCTACATTAGATGGCTGTAACTCAAATGTTAACCAGATAGCGGGGAGAACAGGCTGGAATTCTTTCCCTGTCTCTGTTGTGGAAGCACTATCACCACGAGGACAGTAGCAGCTCAAGCTGAAAGCCCATCAGTAAAATCCCATCATGTAAATGGCACAGCAACCTGAAGCTGTCAACACAGGCCATCCCTTTAAGATATCTTGTGTTGCTGCACTAAAAGATTTAAAGGGACCACACACTTAAGTAAATTGTCAATGCACTTCAAAATAAACTAGAGAGAATTATGCCAGCACCAATATCTTGCCAGGACAAATAGGGGAACACCATCAATGGGATCTTGCCAGAATATCCAGAAACTAGAACTACCATTTTAATGGCTATAACCAAAAGGCCCAATATAAATCCAAGCCAGTTGCTGTCGCTGGCTTTGGTCATGTTTTGGGTTTGGATAGACAGTCCTATGGAAGGCTCGTAAAGCCAATGGGTTCTATGGGCAATGTATTCACTCAGTTGCTGAACTCTCACACATAGTGAATTGGTTCCTTTGAATGATGAGATAGGAGACACCTTTAGACAATGCTGACCATGTCTGTTGGATACCTGATGAAATGGTTTACAAGTGCTCTAATGTAGGGAGTCATTTCAGAGAATTTTTACATATCAAACACTCACGGATGACAATGAAATAAATGAGGAGGGTTGCTTTTCAGACTGGAGACTTGCGACCAGTGGTGTACCACAAGGATCGGTACTCGGTCCACAGCTTTTTGTCATTTATATACATGATTTAGATGGGAATATAGGAGGGATAGATAAGTTTGCAGATGACACCAAAATTGGAGGCGTAATGGACAGCAAAGGTAGTTACCTTAGATTACAACAGAATCTTGATCAGATGGGCCAATGGGCTGAGGAGTGTTTAATTTAGACAAATGTGAGGTGCTGCATTTTGGAAAGGCAAATCAGGGCAAGACCAATACACTTAATGGTAAGGTCCTGGGGAGTGTTGCTGAACAAAGAGACCTTGGGATGCAGATTCATAATTCCTTGGAAGTGGAGTTTCAGGTAGATAGGACAATGAATAAGGTGTTTGGTATGTTTGTCTTTATTGGTCAGTGCATTAAATATGAGGATGGAAGGGCATGTTGCAGCTGTGCAGGACATTGGTTAGGGCTCTTGCATGTTGTTCTAGTTTTCCTCTTATAGGAAGATGCTATTAGAGTTGAAAGGGTTCAGAAAAGATTTACAATGATGTTGCCAGGGTTGGAGGCTAAGCAGGCTGGGGTTGTTTTCCCTGGAGCGTCGGAGGCTTATAGAGGTTTATAAAATCAAGAGGGGCATGAATAGGGTAAATAGACAAGGTCTTTTCCCTGGAGCATCGGAGGCTGAGGGGTGACCTTATAGAGGTTTATAAAATCAAGAGGGGCATGAATATGGTAAATAGACAAGGTCTTTTCCCTGGGGTGGGGCAGTTCAAACTAGAGGGCAAAGGTTTAAGGCAAGAGCAAAGGATTTAAAAGTGACCTAAAGGGTAACTTTTTCCACAGAGTATGGTGCCTGTACAGAATGAGCTTCTAGGAGAACTGGTGAAGGATGGTACAATTACAGCATTTACAACACATCTGGATAGAGGGACATGGGCCAAATGCTGGCAAATGGGACAAGATTAATTTAGGATATCTGGTTGGCATGGACGAGTTATGCTGAAGGATTTCTGTGCTGTACATCTTTATGACTTTATGACTCTAAGTGCCATGATGTGGGGAGTCACTTTAATGAATTTGTACTTATCAAATACTCACAGATGACAATGAATTAAATGAGTCATGAGTGTGGTGCTGGAAAAGTGCAGCAGGTCAGGCAGCATCTGAGGAGCAGGAGAATCGAAGTTTCCAGCAAAAGTTCATCATCAGGAATGACTGATGAAGGGCTTTTGCCTGAAACATAGATTCTCCTGCTCCTCGGATGCTGCCTGACCTGCTGTGCTTTTCCAGCACCACACACTCAACTCTAATCTCCAGCATCTGCAGTCCTCACCTTCGCCTAATTAAATAAATGAACAAGCTCATTATTTAAGTTGCTGATTGAGGGATAAATCCTGGCCAGGGCACTGGGGCGAACTGTCCACTTCTTCATGTTGTAATGTGGGATCTTTTACATTAATCCATTTGGTTTAAAAATACATCATTTTCAACAATACAGCCATCCCTCAGTCCTGCATAGATTTTGCTTGAGTCTCAGTAATGGAGCAGGAGCTCACCAACTGAGAATGTTTAAAATGCATTATATGTTCACTTTGGGAATGGAGTACTAGATGTCCTCATGATAAGAGTATGCACATTGCAATTACAACCCAGGATTTTATCATACATTATTTGTTTTGTCTAAAATGTGAGAGTCTGTGAACATTGCATTATCACACAAATCTGCATGTGTTTGAGTGCTGCTTTATTAACTCAGCTACTATAACCACATATTAAAGGCATTGGAATATAGATATAGTGCAGTAAAACTCGGACAACAGCCTCATGGCAGACTGATACAGAAGGTGAAGTCACATGTGATGTGTGGTCAGTTGCTAAAATGGTTACAAAACTGACTTGGTCATAGAAGACGCAGAGTACCAATAGAAGGGTGTTTTTCTGTATGAGGATCTGTGAACAGTGATGTGCCACAGGGATTAATGTTGGGAATGCTGTTGTTTGTAATATAAATGATTTGGAGGAGAATATAGGTGGTCTGATTAGTACATTTGTGGATGACACAAAGATTGGGGGAGCTGCAGAGAGTGAGGAGAATTGCCGGGGGATACAGCAGAATATGGATAGGCAGGAGACGTGAGTGGAGAAATAGCAGATAGAAATTTAATTCGGACAACTTTAAGTGATGCATTTTGAAAGGTTTATTTTCGGTTTCAAGAGCAGTTACAGAGAACTGTGAGGATGATACCCTTTACCCTTTGGGGAGGATGATACCCTTTGGGGAGTGTGATCATCTATGTTAAGCTCTTGCTACAAGAAGCAGCAACACACATGATACAAAAGCAAAAATGCAGCAGTAGGAGCACAACTGGCAACCTCCATCAGCTTGTAAACTTTAGTAAGTTCATGGATCGATCAAAGATAAACTGTGATACTTGAAAGAATCAACAATAATTCTATCTGGAATAAACTGTTTCTTGAGATGCAAGGGAGAAAGACAAGCTGTTACACAGAGACTGAAAGCAACATGTGAATTAACCATCCCCTGTAAGAAGCAAGATGAACCAACAATCTGCTTCCTGGCAGAAAGGAGATAACAACTGCTTCAACACCTGCCTTATAAATTGGATACTTTTTTGCCACAAAGCACAAGGATTGCCTGCAGAAGAATTTAAGGAGCTAATTGTAGGCAAAGCTGTAATTTAAACAAACAGCTAATCCTGATTGAATCAAAGAACAGGAGAGCTACTTCTGATACTGAAGGCAAGTTACACACTTGAGGTCTCCGAAAGAATAACCTATGCTGGGGAGGAAAGAATCTACTTTAATATCAATAATGTCATACCATAAATGTGAAAGAGAGAAAATTGCATAAAAATCAAACACTAGAACAAGTTAGTAACAGAACTTTGAACAACAACACTGTACAAATATTGAACCCTTAACACTTCCATTTCACTTCCCATGGGTGAAATCATGGCCAGATTCCATCGTTAATTTGGATAAGAGCCAAGTTCTGAGGCTTACTTGAGGGGTCTTATTTTGGTTGCTACATGCAATAAACTTCAAGTCATTGTTTCAGCAGTTGATTGTCTGTGAGATTTCTTAATAAGTAGCCGAATTAAACGTGATTTGTGGTGAGTTTACCTACAAGCTGCAACCCTTTCTTGGGATTACAATCTAGTTACTGAACAGAAACAGGCCCATCAGCACAACAGGTTTAGGTTGGTGTTCCTCTCATCGCTCTTTATCTGACATCATGACCATATCTTGTTTTATATATATAGGGATGACATCTCCTGTCCACCAGTCCTCAGACACTCTTCCTTTTCTAATTACTGTTTAAGTTTTACAAAGGTATTATATTTTCAAAAGAGCACTGAATATATATTTGAAAGTGATGAATTTAGAAGTTTATAGAATTAGGGCTGGATAGGAAGTTTACAGAGATAGACTAACTCTGTCAGGAGCGGCTACAGACATAATGGGCCAAATTACTTCCTTCTGTACAGTAAGATTCTATGACTCTAGTGCCTCTGCCATCTCCTCCCTAATTTTCTCTAATATACATGGAGACAATCTGTCTACAGTAGGGTTTTATCTTCTCTAATTAATTTATCAATTCTTTCCACACTTCCTATCTGTGTTTTTATATCCTTTTAGATCTCTTTTTCTAATGTTCAGTCAACCATGGTAGTTTCCCTGATAAGTCTCTGGGCAAAGTAATTATTTAGTACTCATAGAGCATAGAACATTATAGCCCATTACAGGCCCTTCAGCCCTTGATGTTGTGTCAACCTGTGGAACCAACCTGAAGCCCATCTATCCTACACTATTCCATTTTCATCCATATGTTAATCTAATGATCACTTAAATGCCCTTAAAGTTGGTGAGTCTACAACTGTTGCAGGAGGTGCGTTCCATGCTCCTACTACTCTCTGGGTAAAGAAATTACTTCTGACATCTGTCCTATATCTATCACCCCTTAATTTAAAGCTCCCCTCGTGCTAGCCATCACCATTGGAGGAAACTCCTGCCAGCAGTTCCGGGAGTTTATCGTACATAGTTCTTAGAAGTCCTAACCTATCCTATTTTCTGTTTTGTAATTTTTGTATTAATAGGAGTACTTCACTATTTAAAATTCCACGATAACTTGATTTTGTAATTCCTTTTTCGCTCTGCTAATTATGTTTTGCTTTCCGAACCTAATCATATTCCCTTTTAATTTTCCTCTTTTTGTACTCAGTTCATACATTTTACTTTAGTTTCATCTTATTTCTATCCTGGTGTGTTCTCACTGACTAGGTGTGTTCTTGCTTTTTAATGGGATAGATTTTGCCTTAAGTTCCTTCAATTCTGTGAAAGTATAACAGGCAGCAGAACAGGTGTCCCCAGAGCCTATTGTACTTACTAATTGTTATTCTGTTTTGGAAACTGCTAAGATGGATGGTTCCTTGGGAGTGTGCATCAAGAGCCAAGTCTGTGGTACCATGAACGTCTCAACTGGATGGGAGAGGAAGAAGAATAACAGGAATTTCTAGAGTCAGGGGATAGTCAGACGTTTCTCTATCATCAAAAGTAATGCAGGATTGTGAGTTGCCTCCGTGGGGGGGGAAAGAGAGCGGAATTAGCCAGAAGTGTAGTTCACACTCGTACCAACAAAATAGGCAGGAAAAAGGGACGATGTCCTTAAACCAATTTATTTCTCAATTACTTCAAATCTAAGAAGCAGGATTTTAAGAACAGTAACCTCAGGATTACATCGGACAGCATGGTGGGCTCAGTGTCATAGAGTCATAGAGATGTACAGCACGGAAACAGACTCTTCAGTCAAACTCGTCCATACCAACCAGATCTAGTCCCATTGGCCAACACTTGACCCATAGCTCTCTAAACCTTTCCTATTCATATACACATCCAGATGTCTTTTAAATGTTGTAATGTACCAGCCTCAACCACTTCCTCTGACAGCTCATTCCCCATATACACACTACCCTCTGTGTGAAAAAGCAGCCCCTTAGGTCTCTCTTAAATTGTTCCCCTCACCTTAAACCTATGCCCTCTAGTTCTGGACTCGCCCAACCTAGGGAAAAGACCTTGTCTATTTATCTGATCCATGTACCTCACGATTTTATAAACCTTTATAAGGTCACCCCTCAGCCTCTGACACTCCAGGGAAAACAGCCCCAGCCTATTCAGCCTCTCTAAAGAGCTCAAACCTTCCAATCCTGGCAACGTCTTTGTAAATCTTTTCTGAACCCTTTCAAGTTTCACAACATCTTTCTTATAGGAGGAAATATTTGCACACAATATTTCAAAAGTGGCCTAACCAATGTCCTGTACAGCCGCACATAACCTCCCACCTCTTATACTCAAGTCAGTGACCCATAAAGACAAACATACCAAATATACCAAATGCCTGCTTCATTATCCTATCTACCTGCAACTCCACTTTCACGGAATTATGAATCTGCACCCCAAGGTCTCTTTGTTCAGCAACACTCCCCAGGACCTTATCATTAAATGTGTTGATCCTGTCCTGATTCACCTTACCAAAATGCAGCACCTCATATTAAACGCCATCAGTCAGTCCTCGGCCCATTGGCCCATCTGATCAAGCTCCTGTTATATTTTGAGGTAACCTTCTTCGCTGTCCACTACACTTCCAATTTTGGTGTCATCTGCAATCTTACTAACTATACCTCCTCTGTTCACATCCAAATCATTTATTTAAAATGACGAAATGCAGTGCACCCAGCACCAATCCTTGTGACACTCCACTGGTCACAGGCCTCCAGTCTGAAAAGCAACTCTCCTCCACCACCACCCTCTGTTTTCTACTTTACAGCCAATTCTGTATCCAAATGGCTAGCTCTCCTTTGTTCCATGTGATCTAATTTTGCAAACCAGTCTACTATTAGTCTTGTCGAATGTCTTACTGAAGTCCATATAGATCACATCTACTGCTCTGCCCTCAACAATCCTCTTCGCTACTATTTCAAAAAAACTCAATCAAGTTTGTGAGACATGATTTCCACGCACAAAGCCATGTTGACTATCCCTAATAAGTCCTTGTCTTTCCAAATAAATGTACATCCTGTCCCTCAGGAGTCCCTCCAACAACTTGCCCATCACCGATGTCAGGGTCACCAGTGTATGGTTCGCTGGCTTTTCTTACCAGCTTTCTTAAATAGTGGCATCACATTAGTGAATCTCCCGTCTTCTGGCACCTCACCTGTGACTACTGATGATACAAATTTCCCAGCAAAGGGCAAAGCAACAACTTCCTTAGCTTCCCACAGAGTTCTAGGGTACACCTGATCATGTCCTAGGCATTTCTTCACCTTTCTGCATTTTAATACATCTAGCACTGTTAGACATCCTCTGTAATATGGCTATTTCTCAAGATGTCACCATCTATTTCTCCACATTCTGTATCTTCCATGTCCATCTCCACAATAAACAATGACGCAAAGTACTCGTTTAGTATCTCCTCCATTTCCTATGGTTCCACACAAAGGCTGCCTTGTTGATCTTTGAGGAGTCCTATTCTTTCCCTAGTTACCCTATTGTCCTTAATGTGTTCATACAATCCCTTTAGTTTCTCCTTCACCTTATTTGCCAAAGCTATCTCATGTCCTCTATATGCCCGTCTGATTTCCCTCTTAAATATAATCCTATTGCCTTTATATGTTTCTAAAAATTCACTTGATCTCTGCTGTCCATACCTGACATGTGCTTCGTAGAGTCACAGAGACATAGAGATGTACAGTATGGAAACAGATCTTTCAGTTCAACTCGTCCAAGCTGACCAGATATCCTAATCTAATCTAGTCCCACCCACCAGCACTTGGCCCAAAACTCTCTAAACCCTACCTTTCAAAAACCCATCCAGATGCCTTTTAAATACTGCAATTGTACCAGCCTCCACTACTTCCTCTGGCAGCTCATTCCGTACACTCACAACCCTCTGCATAAAATAGTTGCCCCTTTAGTCCCTTTTATATCTTTCCCCTCTCACCCTAAATCTATGCCCTCTAGTCTGGACTCCTCCACTCCAGGGAAAAGACTTTGTCTATTTATGCTATCCATGCCTCTTGTGGTTTATAAACCTCAATAAGGTGACCCCTCAGCATCCGACGCTCCAGGGAAAACAGCCCCAGCCTATTCAGCCGCTCCCTATAGCTCAAATCCTCCAGCCCTGGCAACATGTTGTAAATCTTTTCTGAACCCTTTCAAGTTTCACCACATCCTTCTGATAGGGAGGAGACTAGAATTACATGCAATATTCAAAAGTGGCCTAACCAATGTCCTATACAACTGCAACAAGACCTCCCAACTCTGATACAGAATACTCTGACCATTAAAGGAAAGCATACCAAACACCTTCTTCACTATCCTATCTACCTGCGACTCCACTTTCAAGGAGCTGTGAACCTGCACTCCAATGTCTGTTTGTTCAACAATACTCCCTAAGTCCTTACCAATAAATGTATGAGTTCTGCTAAGATTTGCTTTTCCAAAATGCAGCACCTTGGCAGGTGGGACTAGATTGGGTTGGGACATCTGGTCGGCATGGATACGTTGGACCGAAGGGTCTGTTTCCATGCTGTACATCTCTATGACCACACATTTATCTAAAACTCCATCTGCCATTTCTCAGCCCATTGGCCCATTTGATCATGATCCCATTGTAATCTGAGGTAACCTTCTTTGCTGTCCACTACACCTCCAATTTTGGTGTCATCAGCAAACTTACTAACTATACCTCCTATGTTCACATCCAAATCATTTATATAAATAACAAAAAGCACTGCACCCAGCATCGAACCTTGTGGCAATCCGCTGGTCACAGGCTTCCAGTCTAAAAAGCAGCCCACCACCACCACCTTCTGACTTCTACTTTTGCTTGACCAAAACCTCAATTTCACTCATGATCCAGCACTCCCAACATCGATCAGCCTTGCCTTTCACCATAACAGGAATATACTGTTGGACTGTCGTTGTCTCATTTTTGAAGGCTTCCCATGTTCCAGCTATCCCTTTGCCTGAGAACATCCACACCCAATCAACTTTTGAAAGTTCTTGCCTAATACTGTCAAAATTGGCCTTCCTCCCAGTTAGAACTTTAACTTTTAGATCCTATCTATTGTTTTCCATCACTATTTTAAAACTAATAGAATTATGGTCACTGGCCCCAAAGTGCTCCCCCACTCAGTCACTTGCCCTGCCTTATTTCCCAAGAGAAGGCAAAGTTTTGCAGCTTCTCTTGTAGATACATCCACATATTGAGTCAGAAAATTTTCTTGTACACACTTAACAATGTCCTCGCCATCTAAACCCTCAGCACTATGGCAGTCCCAGTCGATGTTTGTCGAGTTAAAACCCTTACCATTATCAACCTATTATTCTTGCAAATAACTGAGATCTCCTTAGAAATTTGTTTCTCAATCTCCTACTGACTATGAGGTTTGGTCTAAAATATAATCCCAATAAGGTGATCATCCCTTTATTTCTCAGTTCCACCCAAATATCTTCAGTGGACATATTCCAATCAATATCCTTTCTAAGCACGCCATAATGTTAACACACACACACCCTCCGCTGTCCCCCATTTTATCCTTCCTATAGCGTGTGTATCCTGGAACATTAAACCGCCAATCCTGTCCATCTCTGCGCTGTGACTATCGATGATACAAATATCTCGGCAAGGGGCCCAGCAATCGCGTCCTACAATGTCCTGGGGTACACCTGATCAGGTCCTGGGGATTTATCCACTTCTATGTGTTTCATGACATCCAGCACTTCCTCCTTTGTAATTTGGACATTTTTCAAGATGTCACCATTTATTTCTCTACATTCTATGTCTTCCATCTCCTTTTCCACAGTAAACATTGATGCAAAATACTCGTTTATTATCTCCCCCATTTCCTGCGGCTTCACACAAAGGCCCCCTTACTGATCTTTGAGGGGCCCTATTCTCTCCCTAGTTACCCTTTTGTCCTTAATGTATTTGTAAAATCCCTTTGGATTCTCCTTAACACTATTTGCCAAAGCTATCTCATGTCCCCTATATGCCCTCCTGATTTCTCTCTTAAGTGTACTCCTACTGCCTTTATACCCTTCTAAGGATTCATTCAATCTATCTTGTATATACCTGACTTATGCTTCCCTTGTTTTTTTTAACCATCCCTCAATTTCTTTAGTCATTTACACCTACACCTACCAGTCTTTCCTTTCATTCTAAGAGGACTATACTGTCTCTAGACTCACACTGGATTGGCTAACGTGATGCCACTGTTTAAGAAGGGTGGCAAGGACAAGCCAGGGAACTATAGACCGGTGAGCCTAAAGTTGGAGGGAAACCTGGGGGTCAGGATGTCCATGTATTTGGAAATGCAAGGACTGATTGGGCATAGTCAAATTGGGTTTGTGCATGGGAAATCATGTCTAACAAACTTGATTGAGTTTTTTGAAGACGTAATAAAGAGTATTGATGAGGGCAGAGCAGTGGACGTGATCTGTATGAATTTCAGTAAAGCATTCCCTATGGGAAACTGGTTAGCAAGGTTAGATCTCATGGAATACAGGGAGACCTAGCCAGTTGGATACAGAACTGTCTTGAGGGTAGAAGACAGAGGGTGGTGGTGGAGGGTTGTTTTTCAGTCTGGAGGCCTGTGACCAGTATGGTCCACTATTTTTTGTCATTTATATTAATGATTTGGATGTAAGCATAAGAGGTATAGTTAGTAAGTTTGCAGATGACACTAAAATTGGAGATGTAGTGGACTGCAAAGAAGGTTATTTCAGATTACAATGGGATCTTGATCAGATGAGCCAATGGGCTGAGAAGTGGCAGATGGAGTTTAATTTAGATGAATGCGAGGTGTTGCATTTTGGGAAAGCAAATCTTAGCAGGACTTATACACTTAATGGTAAGGTCCTGGGGAATGTTGCTGAACAAAGAGACCTTGGAGTGCAGGTTCATAGCTCCTTGAAAGTGGAGTCGCAGGTAGGTAGGATAGTGAAGGTGGTGTTTGGAATGCTTTCCTTTTTTGGTCAGAGTATTGAGTACAGGAGTTGGGAAGTCTTGTTGCAGCTATACAGGACATTGATTAGGCCACTTTTGGAATATTCTGTGCAATTCTGTTCTCCTTCCTATTGGAAAGATGTTGTGAAACTTGAAAGGGTTCAGAAAAGATTTACAAAAATGTTGCTAGGGTTGAAGGATTTGAGTTATAAGGAGAGGCTGAATAGGCGAGGGCTGTTTCCCCTGGAGCATTGGAGGCTGAGGGGTGACCTTATAGAGGTTTATAAAATCATGAGAGGCATGGATAGGATAAATAGACAAAGTCTCTTCCCTGTGGTAGGGGAGTCCAGAATTAGATGGCATAGGTTTAGGGTGAGAGGGGAAAGATATAAAAGAGACCTAAAAGGCAACTTTTCCATGCAGAGGATTGTACGTGTATGGAATGAGCTGCCAGAGGAATTGGTAGATGCTAGTACTATTACAACGTTTAAAAGGCATCTGGGTGGGTACCTGAATAGGAAGGGTTTGGATGGATATGGGGCGGGTGCTGGCGGGTGGGACTAGATTGGGTTGGGATGTCTGGTTGGCATGAACGAGTTAAACCAAAGAGTCTGTTTCCGTGCTGTACATCTCTATGACTCAATGTCTCTGTAATTGCAATGATATCCCAGTCCCATGTTCCCACCCATGCCTTGAGTTCATCTTCTTTCCCTGTGAGGCCTCTTGCATTGAAATAAATGCAGTTTAATTTATCAGTCCTACTTCGTTCTCTGCTTTGTTCCTGCCTGCCCTAACTGTACCAGTCTCAGACTGATCTCTTTACTCACTGTCTCCCTGAGGCACCCCCCCCAACCTTACTAGGTTAAATCCTCCCAAGCAACTCTAGCAAATCTCCCCGCCTTTATATTAGTTCCCTTCCAATTCAAGTTCAGTCCGTCCTTCTTATACAAGTCACTTCAACCCCAGAAGAAATTCCAATGCTCCAAAAATGTGAACCCTTCTCCTTGCACCAGCTCCTCAGCCACACATTAATCTGGTCTATCCTCCTATTCCTATCCTCACTCCTTTGTAGCACTGGGAGTAATCCAGATATTACTACTCTCGAGGACCTCCTTTTTAAATTCCTACCTAACTTCCTATATTGTCCCTTCAGAATCTCATTCTTGCCCCTTCCCATGTCGTTAGTTCCAAGGTGTACAATGGCATCCTGCTGGTCCCACTTCCCTTTAAGAATATTTTGCACTCTCTCCGATTGTGGCATCAGGGAAGCAACACACCATTCTGATTTCTTAATGACAGCTGCAGAAATGTCTGTCTGTGCCTCTGACTCAAGAGTTCCCTATCACAATTGATTGTCTGTAGCCTGATGTACCCCTGGTTACTTTACAGCCAGTCAGCTGTGAATTTCACTTTTTGTTAATTTTTCTTAAATGCACTCTTGATATCCAGAAATACTTGAACTCAAACAGAAAAGGCAGCTACTGTGCAGATTCACTCCTGTGTCAGACAGCAGTTTAGGTATTTTTCTCTCTCTCTCTCTCTGTGTCTCTCTCTCTCTCTCTCTCTCTTTCTCACACTGACCATGTGGTTGCTGCTTTTGTTCTCTTACTTTCTTTCAAAGTGCCGTTGTTTAGATTTTATTTCCCCAAATTTCCAAAACAACTGAACAGTTTATAAAGTAGTAATTACTGTACCTCAAATTTGACGAAATCACCTCCAACATCTAAAATACCTCAAAAAAGGAGCAGCTCTTACAACCACAATATTTTCCTGTCCTCCATCTTGTACTGTTGCCTTACCTTGGGTGAGTGACTGTGTGGTGCTGAAAATGTGTTGCTGGAAAAGCGCAGCAGGTCAGGTAGTATCCAAGAAACAGGAGAATCGACGTTTCAGGCATAAGCCCTTCTTCAGGAATCTTTTCCAGCATCTGCAGTCCTCACTTTCTCCTCCTGAGTGACTGTGTGGAGTTTGCACATTCTCCCTGCATCTGCGTGGGTTTCTGTCAGTGCTCTGGTTTCCTCCCATGGTCCAAAGATGTGCAGGATAGGTGCATTGGCCAGTGGAAATTGCCCACAGTGTCCAGGGATGTGCAGGCAAGGTGGATTAGCCAAGGTGAATACAGGAATAGGATAGGGGACTGGGTCTTGATACGATGCTCTTCAGAGGGTTGGTGTAGACTAAATGGGCAAAATGACCTTTTTCTGCACTGTAGGGATTCAATGATTCTTTTAAATGATACTCCCAGTGCCACACATTGGTAGAAATAAGAACACGCGGGATTGATTGGTTGGAGAACTGATGTAGGAGGGAGGGAATCAGATTTATGTATCATTTGGACCAATTCTGGGACAGATGAGCTCTGTATAAACTAGAAGGATTACATCTTAACAGTACTTGGACAGATATCTTTACAGCGCAATTCGTTAGTGCTGTTGGGGTGGGTTTAAACTAGCTAGTCAGAGGACTGGGAACACGTGGGTAATGTGAATTGGAAGAAAGTGACGCTGGCAATAGAAAGTCAAAAAGCTGCTTGAAAAACCGGATGACAGGACAAACAATGCCTCACATCAAGTATGCTTCAAATGTAGAATTATGTCAAAAGGAGAAAGTTAAGGGCTGTCTACTTGAATGTGTTCACCATTCATAACAAAGCAGATGTTCTAAAGATACAAATTAAGATAAATACATATGAGGGAATTGCAAATGCATAAACATGGTGACTGCGGCTCAGAACTGAATATTTAACATTTAGAAAGGACAGATTTGATTGATAAGGCAGTGGAAATGAACTAATAATAAATGATGGGATTGGTAAGGGAACAGCTCAGATCAGAACAAAAATGTGTGGAGTCTGGGTGAAACTAAGAAACAGCAAGGGGCACAGACATTAGAGTCATTTATAGAGCACCAAATAAGAGTGGGAGTGTAGGGGATTCTATTAGTCAGGAGATGGGAAACGTGATAATCATGGGTGAATTTTATCTACCTACAGACTGGGTAAGCAAGCTGACTACTAAAGCCGAGAGGACAAACTGCTGGATGAGTTTCTGTTACAAATGCAGTATGTCGAGCAGCTGACTAGAGGACAAACTATTTTAGATCTCCTATTATGTAATGATAAAGGGCTAATTAATAAACATGCACCAAAAAAAACCCTTCAGGATGGGTGATCACAATGGGATAGAATTTTACATTATGATTGAAAGTGAGGTAGTTCAATCTGAAGCAGGGGTGTTAAATTCAGATAAGGGAAATTATGAACATGGGAGGCAGAATTTGGCTGAGATGTTTGGGACTTGGAGTGCCATGAAGGTTCACTTGTTACTGGATTGATGGGACTGTCTCATGAAGAGAAATTGGGCAAACCATCGCTGTATTCTCTAGAGTTTCGAAGAATGTGATTGAAACCAACAAATTATCTAAATGGATAGACAGGATAGACGCAGGTGAGATGTTTACCCTGGTTAAGGAGTCTAGAAACAGAGTCACAATTTAAAACTTAGGACTGATATGAGAAGAATTATTTTTACTCAAAGGGTTGTGAACATTTGGAATTCTTTACCACCGAGAGATGTGGAAGCTCAGTCCTTAAACATGTTTAAGATAGATGTGATTTAGAGATGCTGGTGTTGGACTGGATTGGACAAGGTCAAAAATCACACTGTTATAGTCCAAGGGGTTTATTTGAAAACATAGTTTCGGAGTGCTGTTCCTTCATCAGGTGGTAGTGAGAGAGGAAGACCTTAGACACAGAATTTGTATGGAAAAGATCAAACAGTGATACAACTCATGTGAACGAATTGAACACACCTAAGGTGGCTCTTAAATCTTTCATCAGTTAAAATGAAAGAGCAAGTTTCGATTGATCAATATGCAAATCCCAGAATTTCTTTCAAATCATTTCTGAATATCAGAGACGTAAAAGGGTTATGGGATGGAGTAGGTAAAAGGCATTGGAATGTTCAATAATTTATGATTGTATTGAATAGTGGAGCAGGTTTGATGTGTTGAAAGACCTACTCCTGTTCCAATGTTCTTTTGAAGGATTAGAATCTCCATGTTCTTTTCGTCAGTGGATCAAAACAGCATTTCTAAGAAATTATACAATTTAAGCTCAGTTACGAGATAAGTTACATGGTGATATAATGACTGAAGTATTTATCAAGTTGAGCTTTTATAATGTATAGAAGGAGAGGCTAGAGGCCAGAAGCAGGTCGAGTTCAGAAAAAGTGGTTTGTAACAGCAGAATGCCTGTTATCTTTTGGCAGGGCAAAAGTGAGGACTGCAGATGCTGGAAACCAGAGTTTAGATCAGTGTGGTGCTGGAAAAGCACAGCAGGTCAGGCAGCATCTGAGGAGCAAGAAAATCGACGTTTCGGGCAAAAGCGTTTCATCAGGAAAAGAGGCAGGAAGCCTCCAGGGTGGAAAGATAAATGGGGGTGGGGGTGCTGGGGAGAAGGTAGCAAAGAGTACAATAGGTGAATGGGGTGGGGATGGAGGCGATAGGTCAGAGGCGAGGGTGGAGCGGATAGATAGGAAGGGAGATTGGCAGGTAGGACAGGTCATGAGGACAGTGCTGAGTCATGACATCAATGTGGACTTCAGTTTCCTCATTTCCCTTGCCCCCCCACCTTATC